>NC_089683.1:1954593-1986091 GCF_031753505.1 Anomalospiza imberbis
ACAGGTACAGGGGAGCACGCTGATCCTCAGCTCAGCCTGACCCCAAAACACCCCAAAATATCCCAAAATTACCCCAAATTCACCCCAAAAATGGATCCGGCACCCCAAAAAAACCCTGATTGTCAACTCGGCCTAAAACACCCCAAAATGACCCCAAAACACCCCAAAATGGCTCAGGTGTGTCACAGCACAGGTACAGGGGAGCACGCTGATCCTCAGCTCCCCCTGACCCCAAAACACCCCAAAATATCCCAAAATTACCCCAAATTCACCCCAAAAATGGATCCGGCACCCCAAAAAAACCCTGATTGTCAACTCGGCCTAAAACACCCCAAAATGACCCCAAAACACCCCAAAATGGCTCAGGTGTGTCACAGCACAGGTACAGGGGAGCACGCTGATCCTCAGCTCAGCCTGACCCCAAAACACCCCAAAATATCCCAAAATTACCCCAAATTCACCCCAAAAATCGATCCGGCACCCCAAAAAAACCCTGATTGTTAAATCGGCCTAAAACACCCCAAAATGACCCCAAAACACCCCAAAATGGCTCAGGTGTGTCACAGCACAGGTACAGGGGAGCACGCTGATCCTCAGCTCCCCCTGACCCCAAAACACCCCAAAATATCCCAAAATTACCCAAATTCACCCCAAAAATTGATCCGGCACCCCAAAAAAACCCTGATTGTCAACTCGGCCTAAATCACCCCAAAATGACCCCAAAATAGCTCAGGGCGCTCCCCAGGTGTGCCCAGGTGTGCCCAGGTGTGCCCACCTGGCGGTGGGAGCACAGGAAGCCCTGGGGGCAGCACCGACCCTCCCCAGGTGTGCCCAGGTGTGCCCAGGTGTGCCCAGGTGTGCCCACCTGGCGGTTGAAGCACAGGGAGCCCTGGGGGCAGCACAGACCCTCCCCAGGTGTGCCCAGGTGTGCCCACCTGGCGGTCGGAGCACAGGAATCCCTTTGGGCAGCACAGACCCTGCCCAGGTGTGCCCAGGTGTGCCCAGGTGTGCCCAGGTGTGCCCACCTGGCAATGGGAGCTCAGGAAGCCCTGGGGGCAGCACCGACCCTCCCCAGGTGTGCCCAGGTGTGCCCAGGTGTGCCCACCTGGCGGCTGAAGCACAGGAAGCCCTTGGGGCAGCACAGACCCTCCCCAGGTGTGCCCAGGTGTGCCCAGGTGTGCCCAGGTGTGCCCAGGTGTGCCCACCTGGCGGTCGGAGCACAGGAAGCCCTGGGGGCAGCACCGACCCTCCCCAGGTGTGCCCAGGTGTGCCCAGGTGTGCCCACCTGGCGGTTGAAGTACAGGAAGCCCTGGGGGCAGCACAGACCCTGCCCAGGTGTGCCCAGGTGTGCCCAGGTGTGCCCACCTGGCGGTGGGAGCACAGGAAGCCCTGGGGGCAGCTCCGACCCTCCCCAGGTGTGCCCAGGTGTGCCCAGGTGTGCCCACCTGGCAATGGGAGCACAGGAAGCCCTGGGGGCAGCTCCGACCCTCCCCAGGTGTGCCCAGGTGTGCCCAGGTGTGCCCAGGTGTGCCCACCTGGCGGTGGAAGCACAGGAAGCCCTTGGGGCAGCACAGACCCTGCCCAGGTGTGCCCAGGTGTGCCCAGGTGTGCCCACCTGGCGCTTGAAGTACAGGAAGCCCTTGGGGCAGCACCGACCCTCTCCAGGTGTGCCCAGGTGTGCCCACCTGGCGGTTGAAGTACAGGAAGCCCTGGGGGCAGCACAGACCCTGCCCAGGTGTGCCCAGGTGTGCCCAGGTGTGCCCAGGTGTGCCCACCTGGCGGTGGGAGCACAGGAAGCCCTCGGGGCAGCACCGACCCTGCCCAGGTGTGCCCAGGTGTGCCCAGGTGTGCCCAGGTGTGCCCACCTGGCGGCTGAAGCACAGGAAGCCCTTGGGGCAGCACAGACCCTGCCCAGGTGTGCCCAGGTGTGCCCAGGTGTGCCCAGGTGTGCCCACCTGGCGGTGGAAGTACAGGAAGCCCTGGGGGCAGCACCGACCCTCCCCAGGTGTGCCCAGGTGTGCCCAGGTGTGCCCAGGTGTGCCCACCTGGCAATGGAAGCACAGGGAGCCCTGGGGGCAGCACCGACTCTCCCCAGGTGTGCCCAGGTGTGCCCAGGTGTGCCCACCTGGCGGTTGAAGTACAGGAAGCCCCGGGGGCAGCACCGACCCTCCCCAGGTGTGCCCAGGTGTGCCCAGGTGTGCCCACCTGGCGGTGGGAGCACAGGAAGCCCTGGGGGCAGCACAGACCCTGCCCAGGTGTGCCCAGGTGTGCCCAGGTGTGCCCAGGTGTGCCCAGGGGTGCCCACCTGGCGGTTGAAGTACAGGAAGCCCTTGGGCAGTTGACGTTGTGGAAAGGTGCGAAGGACTCCACGGGGCCGTCGATGCCCATGGGGTGCAGGCGCAGCGCCCCCCCGGCCCGTCAGCAGCACCCAGTGCGGGGAGGGGCCGCAGATGAACACCTGCACAGGTGAGCCACAGGTGAGGGACAGGTGAGGGACCCCCGAGAATGGGGACAGGGACCCCCAGGGACCCCCGGGAATGGGGACAGGGACCCCCTGAGCAGCACCCAGTGCGGGGAGGGGCCGCAGGTGAACACCTGGGACAGGTGAGCCACAGGTGAGGGACAGGTGAGGGACCCCCGAAAATGGGGACAGGGACCCCCAGGGACCCCCAGGAATGGGGACAGGGACCCCCTGAGCAGCACCCAGTGCGGGGAGGGGCCGCAGGTGAACACCTGGGACAGGTGAGGGACAGGTGAGGGACCCCCGAGAATGGGGACAGGGACCCCCAGGGACCCCCGGGAGTGGGGACAGGGACCCCCTGAGCAGCACCCAGTGCGGGGAGGGGCCGCAGGTGAACACCTGGGACAGGTGAGCCACAGGTGAGGGACAGGTGAGGGACACCTGGGGACACCTGGGGACAGGTGAGGGACACCTGGGGATGGGGACAGGGACCCCCAGAGACCCCCGGGAGTGGGGACAGGGACACCCAGAGACCCCCGGGAGTGGGGACAGGGACCCCCAGGGACCCCCGAGAATGGGGACAGGGATCCCCAGAGACCCCCGGGAATGGGGACAGGGACCCCCAGGGACCCCCTGAGCAGCACCCAGTGCGGGGAGGGGCCACAGGTGAACACCTGGGACAGGTGAGGGACAGGTGAGCCACAGGTGAGGGACACCTGGGGACACCTGGGGACAGGTGAGGGACACCTGGGGATGGGGACAGGGACCCCCAGAGACCCCCGGGAATGGGGACAGGGACCCCCAGAGACCCCCGGGAATGGGGACAGGGACTCTCTGAGCAGCACCCAGTGCGGGGAGGGGCCGCAGGTGAACACCTGCACAGGTGAGCCACAGGTGAGGGACACCTGGGGACACCCGAAAATGGGGACAGGGACCCCCAGAGACCCCCGGGAGTGGGGACAGGGACCCCCAGGGACCCCCTGAGCAGCGCCCAGTGCGGGGAGGGGCCACAGGTGAACTCCTGCACAGGTGAGCCACAGGTGAGGGACACCTGGGGACACCTGGGGACAGGTGAGGGACACCTGGGGATGGGGACAGGGACCCCCAGAGACCCCCAGGAATGGGGACAGGGACCCCCAGGGACCCCCTGAGCAGCACCCAGTGCGGGGAGGGGCCACAGATGAACACCTGCACAGGTGAGCCACAGGTGAGGGACCCCCGAGAATGGGGACTGGGACCCTCAGAGACCCCCGGGAGTGGGGACAGGGACCCCCTGAGCAGCGCCCAGTGTGGGGAGGGGCCACAGATGAACACCTGCACAGGTGAGCCACAGGTGAGGGACCCCCAAAAATGGGGACAGGGACACCCAGGGACCCCCTGAGCAGCACCCAGTGCGGGGAGGGGCCGCAGGTGAACACCTGCACAGGTGAGGGACACCTGGGGACACCTGGGGACAGGTGAGGGACCCCCGAGAATGGGGACAGGGACATGCAGAGACCCCCGGGAGTGGGGACAGGGACCCCCAGGGACCCCCTGAGCAGCACCCAGTGTGGGGAGGGGCCGCAGATGAACACCTGCACAGGTGAGCGACAGGTGAGGGACACCTGGGGACACCTGGGGATGGGGACAGGGACACCCAGAGACCCCCGGGAATGGGGACAGGGACCCCCAGGGACCCCTGGGAATGGGGACAGGGACACCCAGGGACCCCCTGAGCAGCACCCAGTGCGGGGATGGGCTGCAGGTGAACACCTGGGACAGGTGAGGGACACCTGGGGACACCTGGGGACAGGTGAGGGACCCCCGAGAATGGGGACAGGGACCCCCAGAGACCCCCGGGAATGGGGACAGGGACCCCCTGAGCAGCACCCAGTGCGGGGAGGGGCCGCAGGTGAACACCTGGGACAGGTGGGGGACACCTGGGGACACCTGGGGACACCTGGGGATGGGGACACATTTGGGGTCCCACCCCATGGATTTGGGGTCCCCAGTGGGTTTTGGGGTCCCTCCCCATGGATTTGGGGTCCCACCCCATGGATTTGGGGTCCCCAGTGGGTTTTGGGGTCCCACCCCATGGATTTGGGGTCCCCAGTGGGTTTGGGGTCCCTCCCCATGGATTTGGGGTCCCACCCCATGGATTTGGGGTCCCTCCCCATGGATTTGGGGTCCCCAGTGGGTTTTGGGGTCCCACCCCATGGATTTGGGGTCCCCAGTGGGTTTTGGGGTCCCTCCCCATGGATTTGGGGTCCCCAGTGGGTTTTGGGGTCCCACCCCAAGGATTTGGGGTCCCCAGTGGGTTTTGGGGTCCCTCCCCATGGATTTGGGGTCCCTCCCCATGGATTTGGGGTCCCCGATGGGTTTTGGGGTCCCACCCCATGGATTTGGGGTCCCCAGTGGGTTTTGGGGTCCCACCCCATGGATTTGGGGTCCCCAGTGGGTTTTGGTGTCCCACCCCATGGATTTGGGGTCCCTCCCCATGGTTTTGGGGTCCCACCCCATGGATTTGGGGTCCCCGGTGGGTTTTGGGGTCCCACCCCATGGATTTGGGGTCCCCAGTGGGTTTTGGGGTCCCACCCCATGGATTTGGGGTCCCCAGTGGGTTTTGGGGTCCCTCCCCATGGATTTGGGGTCCCCAGTGGGTTTTGGGGTCCCTCCCCATGGATTTGGAGTCCCACCCCATGGATTTGGGGTCCCCAGTGGGTTTTGGGGTCCCTCCCCATGGATTTGGAGTCCCACCCCATGGATTTGGGGTCCCCAGTGGGTTTTGGGGTCCCTCCCCATGGATTTGGGGTCCCACCCCAAGGATTTGGGGTCTCCAGTGGGTTTTGGGGTCCCTCCCCATGGATTTGGGGTCCCACCCCATGGATTTGGGGTCCCCAGTGGGTTTTGGGGTCCCACCCCATGGATTTGGGGTCCCCAGTGGGTTTTGGTGTCCCACCCCATGGATTTGGGGTCCCTCCCCATGGTTTTGGGGTCCCACCCCATGGATTTGGGGTCCCCGGTGGGTTTTGGGGTCCCACCCCATGGATTTGGGGTCCCCAGTGGGTTTTGGGGTCCCACCCCATGGATTTGGGGTCCCCAGTGGGTTTTGGGGTCACTCCCCATGGATTTGGGGTCCCCGGTGGGTTTTGGGGTCCCACCCCATGGATTTGGGGTCCCCGGTGGGTTTTGGAGTCCCTCCCCATGGATTTGGGGTCCCACCCCAAGGATTTGGGGTCCCTCCCCATGGATTTGGGGTCCCCAGTGGGTTTTGGGGTCCCACCCCATGGATTTGGGGTCCCCGGTGGGTTTTGGGGTCCCACCCCATGGATTTGGGGTCCCCGGTGGGTTTTGGGGTCCCACCCCATGGATTTGGGGTCCCCAGTGGGTTTTGGGGTCCCTCCCCATGGATTTGGGGTCCCACCCCATGGATTTGGGGTCCCCAGTGGGTTTTGGGGTCCCTCCCCATGGATTTGGGGTCCCTCCCCATGGATTTGGGGTCCCACCCCATGGATTTGGGGTCCCCAGTGGGTTTTGGGGTCCCTCCTCATGGATTTGGGGTCCCTCCCCATGAATTTGGGGTCCCCGGTGGGTTTTGGGGTCCCACCCCATGGATTTGGGGTCCCACCCCATGGATTTGGGGTCCCCGGTGGGTTTTGGGGTCCCTCCCCATGGATTTGGGGGTCCCCGGTGGGTTTTGGGGTCCCACCCCATGGATTTGGGGTCCCACCCCATGGATTTGGGGTCCCCGGTGGGTTTTGGGGTCCCACCCCATGGATTTGGGGTCCCTCCCCATGGATTTGGGGTCCCCGGGGGGTTTTGGGGTGCCACTCCCTGATGTGGGGTCCCTCCCCATGGATTTGGGGTCCCTCCCCACGGATTCGGGGTCCCTCCCCATGGATTTGGGGTCCCACCCCATGGATTTGGGGTCCCCAGTGGGTTTTGGAGTCCCACCCCCAGATGTGGGGTCCTTGTCCAGATTTGGGGTCCCTGCCCATTTCGGGGTACCCCTCCCCCAATGGATTTGGGTCCCCTGGCAGTTTTGGGGTCCCTCCCCCATAGATTTGGGATCCCTATGGGTTTTTGGGGACCCACTCCCCATGGATTCAGGGTCCCCATGGGTTTTTGGGGTGCCTCCCCCCAGATTCGGGGTCTCTGCCCGTTTTTGGGGTGCCACCCCCCAGATTTGGGGTCCCTGCCCGGTTTTGGGGTCCCACCCCCCAGATTGGGGGTCCCAGCGGGATTTTGGGGTCCCAGCCCCCAGATTCGGGGTCCCTGCCCGTTTTTAGGGTGCCACCCCCCAGATTGGGGGTCCCTGTGGGTTTTTGGGGTGCCACCCCCCAGATTCAGGGTCCCTGCCCGTTTTTGGGGTCCCACCCCCCAGACTGGGGGTCCCTGCCCGTTTTTGGGGTGCCACCCCCCAGATTGGGGGTCCCTGTGGGTTTTTGGGGTGCCACCCACAGATTCGGTGTCTCTGGCCACTTTTGGGGTGCCTCCCCCTAGATTGGGTGTCCCTGCCCGTTTTTGGGGTGCCGCTCCCCAGATTCGGGGTCCCTGCCCGTTTTTGGGGTGCCTCCCCCCAGATTCGGGGTCCCTGCGGGATTTTGGGGAGCCACCCCCCAGATTCGGGGGTCCCAGCGGGATTTTGGGGTCCCACCCCCCAGATTCGGGGTCCTGGCGGGATTTTGGTGTCCCACCCCCCAGATTTGGGGTCCCTGCCCGTTTTTGGGGTCCCACCCCCCAGATTCGGGGTCCCTGCCCATTTTTGGGGAGCCACCCCCCAGATGCGGGGTCCTGGTGGGATTTTGGGGTGCCACCCCCCAGATTGGGGGTCCCGGAGGGATTTTAGGGTGCCACCCCACAGATTCGGGGTCCCTGCCCGTTTCTGGGGTCCCATCCCCCAGACTGGGGGTCCCGGCGGGATTTTGGGGTGCTACCCCCCAGATTCGGGATCCCTGCCCGTTTTTGGGGTGCCACCCCCCAGATTCGGGGTCCCTGCCCGTTTTTGGGGTCCCACCCCCCAGATACGGGGTCCCGGCGGGATTTTGGGGTCCCACCCCCCAGACTGGGGGTCCCTGCCATTTTTTGGGATCCCACCCCCCAGATTCGGGGTCCTGGTGGGATTTTGGGGTCCCACCCCCCAGATTCGGGGTCCCTGCCCGTTTCTGGGGTCCCACACCCCAGATTCGGGGTCCCTGCGGGATTTTGGGGTCTCACCCCCCAGATTCGGGGTCCCTGCCCGTTTTTGGGGTCCCACCCCCCAGATTTGGGGTCCCTGCCCGTTTCTGGGGTCCCATCCCCCAGACTGGGGGTCCCGGCGGGATTTTGGGGTGCTACCCCCCAGATTCGGGATCCCTGCCCGTTTTTGGGGTGCCACCCCCCAGATTCGGGGTCCTGGTGGGATTTTGGGGTCCCGGATTTTGGGGTCCCACCCCCCAGATTGGGGGTCCCTGTGGGTTTTTGGGGTGCCACCCCACAGATTCGGTGTCTCTGACCATTTTTGGGGTGCCTCCCCCTAGATTGGGTGTCCCTGCCCGTTTTTGGGGAGCCACCCCCCAGATTCGGGGTCCCGGCTGGATTTTGGGGTGCCACCCCCCAGATTGGGGGTCCCTGCCCGTTTTTGGGGTCCCACCCCCCAGATTCGGGGTCCCTGCCCGTTTTTGGGGTCCACCCCCCAGATTCGGGGTCCCTGCCCGTTTTTGGGGTGCCACCCCCCAGATTCGGGGTCCTGGTGGGATTTTGGGGTCCCACCCCCCAGATTCGGGGTCCTGGTGGGATTTTGGGGTGCTACCCCCCCAGATTCGGGGTCCCTGCCCGTTTTTGGGGTGCCACCCCCCAGATTCAGGGTCCTGGTGGGATTCTGGGGTCCCACCCCCGAGATTCGCGGTCCTGGCAGGATTTTGGGGTGCCACCCCCCAGATTCCGGTTCCTGGTGGGATTTTGGGGTCCCACCCCCCAGGTTGGGGGTCCTGGCGGGATTTTGGGGTGCCACCCCCCAGATTCGGGGTCCTGGTGGATTTATGGGGTGCCACCCCCCAGATTCGGGGTCCCTGCCCGTTTTTGGGGTCCCACCCCCCAGGATTCGGGGTCCCTGCCTGTTTTTGGGGAGCCACCCCCCAGATTTGGGGTCCCTGCCCGTTTTTGGGGTCCCACCCCCCAGATTCGGGTCCCTGCCTGTTTCTGGGGTCCACCCCCCAGATCCGGGGTCCTGCCCGTTTTTTGGGGTCCCACCCCCCAGATTTGGGGTCCCTGCCCGTTTTTGGGGTCCCACCCCCAGATTCCGGGTCCCTGCCCGTTTTGGGGTGCCTCCCCCCAGATTCGCGGTCCTGGTGGGATTTTGGGGGTCTCACCCCCCAGATTCGGGGTCCCTGCCCGTTTTTGGGGTCCCACCCCCCAGATTCGCGGTCCTGGTGGGATTTTGGGTCCCACCCCCCAGATTGGGGGTCCCTGTGGGTTTTTGGGGTGCCACCCCACAGATTCGGTGTCTCTGACCATTTTTGGGTGCCTCCCCCTAGATTGGGTGTCCCTGCCCGTTTTTGGGGAGCCACCCCCCAGATTCGGGGTCCCGGCTGGATTTTGGGGTGCCACCCCCCAGATTGGGGGTCCCTGCCCGTTTTTGGGGTCCCACCCTCCAGATTCGGGGTCCCTGCCGTTTTTGGGGTCCCACCCCCCAGATTCGGGGTCCCTGCCCGTTTTTGGGGTGCCACCCCCCAGATTCGGGGTCCCTGCCCGTTTTGGGGTGCCACCCTCCAGATTTGGTGTCCCGGTGGGATTTTGGGGTCCCACCCCCCCAGATTCGGGGTCCCTGCCTGTTTCTGGGGTCCCACCCCCAGATTCGGGGTCCCTGCCCGTTTTTGGGGTCCCACCCCCAGGATTCGGGGTCCTGGTGGATTTTGGGGTGCCACCCCCCAGACTGGGGTCCCCTGCCCTTTTTTGGATCCCACCCCCCAGATTCGGGGTCCTGGTGGAATTTGTGGGTCCCACCCCCCAAAATACGGGGTTCCGGCGGGATTTTGGGGTCCCACCCCCCAGACTGGGGGTCCCGGCGGGATTTTGGGGTGCCTCACCCCCGAGTAGCCGTAGATGTCGTGGAAGGGCGGAACCGCGCCACGCGGCCCCGGGGCCCCCCTGGCTCCTCGGGGGTCCCGCCCGGAGCCCCCCCGGGAGCCGCCCCCGGCCCCTCCGGCTTCTTCCGCGACGGCTTCGGCTTCTTCTCCCGGAAATTGATCCCGTGCGGCACCTGGGACACGGCCGGGGGGGTTTGGGGTGCGGGACCCCCCAAAAAATTCCCCCGGGAAACCCTCAAAAAATCCCCCCGGAGCCCCCCAAAAAATCCTTCCCAAATTCCCCCCCCGGAAACCCCCAAAAAATCCCCCCGGAGCCCCCCAAAAAATCCTTCCAAATTCCCCTGGAAACCCCAAAAAAATCCTCCTCAAATCCCCCCGGAAACCCCCAAAAAAGTCCCCCAGGAGCCCCCCAAAAAATCCCCCAGGAGCCCCCCAAAAAATCCTTCCCAAATGCTCCCAAAAAAATCCTCCCCAAATCCCCCCGGAGCCCCCCAAAAAATCCCCCAAATACCCCCCAAAAATCCTCCCCAAATCCCCCGGAGACCCCCAAAAAATCCCCCAGGAGCCCCCCAAAAAAATCCTTCCCAAATGCTCCCAAAAAATCCTCCCCAAATACCCCTGGAGCCCCCAAAAAATCCTCCTCAATTCCCCCTGGAAACCCCCAACAAATCCCCCCGGAGCCCCCCCAAAAATCCCCCTGGAGCCCCCCCAAAAATCCTTCCCAAATGCTCCCAAAATTCCTCCCCAAATACCCCTGGAGCACCCCAAAAAATCCCCCTGGAGCCCCCCAAAAAATCCTCCCCAAATCCCCCCGGAGCCCCCCCAAAAATCCCCCCGGAGCCCCCCCAAAAATCCCCCTGGAGCCCCCCAAAAATCCTTCCCAAATGCTCCCAAAATTCCTCCCCAAATCCCCCCAAGAAATCCTCCCCAAATCCCCCCGGACCCCCAAAAAATCCTCCTCAAATCCCCCAGGGCCCCCCAAAATCCCCCCCAGGGGCCCCCCAAAATCCCCCCAGGGCCCCCTAAATCCCCCCCAGATCTGCCCAGGGCCCCCCAAATCCCTCCAGGGCCCCCCAAAATCCCCCCCAGTGACCCCCAAAATCCCCCCAGGCCCCCCAAAATCCCCGCAGGCCCGCCAAAATCCCCCCAAGTGCACCCCAAAATCCCCCAGGGCCCCCTAAATCCCCCCCAGATCTGCCCAGGGCCCCCAAAATCCCCACCAGGGCCCCCAAAATCCCTCCAGGGCCCCCCAAAATACCCCCCAGAGCCCCCCAAAATACCCTTAGTGCCCCCAAAATCCCCCCAGGGCCCCCCAAATCCCCCACAGGGCGTGCCACTAAATCCCCCCAGTGCACCCCAAATCCTCCGCAGGGCCCCCCAAAATCCCCCCAGGGCCCCCTAAATCCCCCCAGATCTGCCCAGGGCCCCCAAAATCCCCACCAGGGCCCCCCACAATCCCTCCCAGGGCCCCCCAAAATACCCCCAGAGCCCCCCAAAATACCCTTAGTGCCCCCAAAATCCCCCCAGGGCCCCCAAATACCCCCACAGGGCCCGCCAAAATCCCCCCAGTGCACCCCAAATCCTCCGCAGGGGCCCCCCAAAATCCCCCCAGGGCCCCCTAAATCCCCCCCAGATCTGCCCAGTGCCCCCAAAATCTCCCCAGGGCCCCCAAAAATCCCCCAGGGCCCCCCCAAAATCTCTCCCAGATCTGCCCAGGGCCCCCCAAAATCCCCCCAGGGCCCCCAAAATCTCTCCCAGGGCCCCCAAAATCTCTCCCAGATATGCCCAGGGCCCCCAAAATCCCCCCCAGTGCCCCCCAAAATCCCCCCAGTGCACCCAAAATCCCTGCAGGGCCCCCCAAATCCCCCAGGGCCCCCCAAAATCCCCCCAGGGGCCCCTAAATCCCCCCAGATCTGCCAGGGCCCCCCAAATCCCTCCAGAGCCCCCCAAAATCCCTCCCAGGGCCCCCAAAATCCACCCAGGGCCCCCCAAAAATCCCCACAGGGCCCGCCAAAATCCCCCCAAGTGCACCCCAAAATCCCCCCAGGGCCCCCAAAATCCCCCCAGATCTGCCCAGGGCCCCCAAAATCCCCACCAGGGCCCCCCAAAATCCCCCAGGGCCCCCTAAAATCCCCCCAGGGCCCCCAAAATCTCTCCCAGATCTGCCCATTGCACCCCAAAATCCCCCCAGGGCCCCCCAAATCCCCCCCAGTGCACCCCAAATCCCCCCAGTGCACCCCAAAATCCCCCCAGGGCCCCCAAATCCCCCGAGGCCCCCTAAAATCCCCCCATTGCACCCCAAAATCCCCCCCAGGGCCCCCAAAATCCCCCCATTGCACCCAAAATCTCCCCAGGGCCCCCCAAATCCCCCCAGGGCCCCCAAAATATCCCTGCCAGGGCCCCCCAAAATCCCCTTAGTGCCCCCAAAATCCCACCAGGGCCCCCCAAATCCCTCAGTGCAACCCAAAATCCCCCCATTGCACCCCAAAATCCCCCCAGTGACCCCAAAATCCCCCCAGGGCCCCCAAAATCCCCCCCCAGTGCACCCCAAATCCCCCCAGGGCCCCTAAAATCCCCCCAGTGACCCCAAAATCCCCCAGGGCCCCCCAAAATACCCTTAGTGCCCCCAAAATCCCCCCATTGCACCCCAAAATCCCCCCCAGGGCCCCCCAAATCTCCCCCGCTCTCACCTCTGCGGAACCGAACCTTGAGGTTGCTCTGGCCCAGCTGGGAGTCGTGGGCAAAGGCCTCGTACAGGAGCAGCTCCTGCTCCACGTGCACCTGGAACCCCAAAAATGCACCTGGAACCCCAATATACACCCGGAACCCCGAAAAATGCACCTGGAACCTCAAAAAAATACACCTGGGAACCCCAAAAATCAATCCCAGATCCGCAAAAATGCACCTGGAAACCCCAAAAATCCCTCCCAGTACCCCCAAAAAATGCACCTGAACCCAAAAATCCAACCCAGAACCCTAAAAAACCCACCCAGAACCCCAAAAAAATGCACCTAGAACCCCAAAATACACCTGGAACCCCAAAAATGCACCTGGAACTCCAAAAATCCATCCCAGATCCCAAAAATGCACCTGGGAACCGCAAAATACACCCGGAACCCCAAAAATCTCTCCCAGAACCCCAAAAATGCACCTGGGAACCCCAAAAATACATCCCAGAACCCAAAAAATACACCTGGAACCCCAAAAATCCATCCCAGCACCCCAATCCCCTCGAACAGGGAGCAGCTCCTGCTCACGTGCACCTGGAACCCCAAAAATGCACCTGGGAACTCCAAAATACACCTGGAACCCAAAAAATCCATCCCAGCACCCCAATCCCCTCGAACAGGAGCAGCTCCTGCTCCACGTGCACTGGGAACCCAAAAATGCACCTGGGAACCCCAAAATACACCTGGAACCCCAAAAATCCCTCCCAGAACCCCAAAAATACACCTGGAACCCCAAAAATGCACCTGGAACCCAAAATACACCTGGAACTCCAAAAATCCATCCCAGCACCCCAACCACCCCTCGTACACCCCAATCCCCTCCTGCTCCACGTGCACCTGGAACCCCAAAAATGCACCTGGAACCCAGAAATACACCCAGAACCCAAAAAAAATCCATCCCAGAACCCCCAAAAATGCACCTGGAACCCCAAAAATGCACCTGGGAACCCCAAAATACACCTGGAACCCCAAAAATGCATCTAGAACCCCAAAAAATACACCTGGGAACCCCAAAAATCCATCCCAGAACCCCAAAAATCCATCCCACACCCCAAAAATCCATCCCAGCACCCAATCCCCTCGTACAGGAGCAGCTCCTGCTCCACGTGCACCTGGAACCCCAAAAATGCACCTGGGAACCCCAAAATCTACACCGAACCCCAAAATCCCTCCCAGAACCCCCAAAAAAGACACCTGGGAACCCCAAAAATCCATCCCAGAACCCCAAAAAATGCACCTGGAACCCCAAAAATCCATCCCAGCAGCCCAATCTCCTCGTACAGGAGCAGCTCCTGCTCCACGTGCACCTGGAACCCCCAAAAATGCACCAGGAACCCAAAAAAATGCACCTGGAACCCCAAAATCCATCCCAGCACCCCAAAAATCCATCCAGCACCCCAATCCCCCTCGTACAGGAGCAGCTCCTGCTCCACGTGCACCTGGAACTCCAAAATGCACCTGGGAATCCCATATACACCCGGAACCCCAAAAATCCCTCCCAGAACCCCAAAAACTGCACCTGGAACCCCAAAAATCCATCCCCAACCCCCAAAAAATGCACCTGGGAACCCCAAAAATCCATCCAGCACCCCAATCCCCTCATACAGGAGCAGCTCCTGCTCCACGTGCACCTGGAACCCCAAAAAAAATGCACCTGGGAACCCCAAAATACACCTGGAACCCCAAAAATGCATCTAGAACCCCAAAAAATACACCTGGGAACCCCAAAAATCCATCCCAGAACCCCAAAAAATCCATCCCAGCACCCCAATCCCCTCGTACAGGAGCAGCTCCTGCTCCACGTGCACCTGGAACCCCAAAAATGCACCTGGGAACCCCAAAATACACCTGGAACCCCAAAAATGCACCTGGAACCCCAAAAAATCCATCCCAGAACCCCAAAAATGCACCTGGAAACCCCAAAATACACCGAAGAACCCTAAAAATGCACCTGGAACCCAAAAATCCAACCCAGAACCCTAAAAACCCATCCCAGAACCCCCAAAAAATGCACCTAGAACCCCAAAATACAACTGGAACCCCAAAAAATGCACCTGGAACTCCAAAACTCCATCCCAGATCCCCAAAAATTCACCTGGGAAGCCCAAAATGCACCTGGGAACCCCAAAAATCCATCCCAGCACCCCAATCCCCTCGTACAGGAGCAGCTCCTGCTCCACGTGCACCTGGAACCCCAAAAATGCACCTGGGAACCCCAACATACACCCGGAACCCCAAAAATGCATCTAGAACCCCAAAAAATACACCTGGGAACCCCAAAAATCCCTCCCAGAACCCCAAAAATCCATCCCAGCACCCCAATCCCCTCGTACATGCACCTGGAACCCAAAAATGCACCAGGAACCCAAAAAAATGCACCTGGAACCCCAAAAAAATGCACCTGGAACCCCAAAAAATGCACCTGGGAACCCAAAAATCCATCCCAGATCCCCAAAAATGCACCTGGAACACCAAAATACACCCAGAACCCCAAAAATGCACCTGGGACCCTAAAAATGCACCCAGAACCCCAAAAATGCATCTGGAACACCAAAAAAATGCACCTGGAGCCGCAAAATACACCCAGAACCCCAAACAATACACCTAAGACCCCAAAAAATCCATCCCAGAACCCCCAATAATACACCTGGAACCCAAAAATGCACCTGGGAAGCCAAAAATCCATCCCAGCACCCCAAAAAATGCACCTGGGAAACCCAAAAATGCACCTGGGAACCCCAAAATACACCTGGAACCCCAAAAATGCACCTAGAACCCCAAAATACACCTGGGAACCCCAAAAATCCATCCCAGCACCCAAATCCCCTTCGTGCACCCGGAACCCCAAAAATGCACCTGGAACCCCAAAATCTACACAGAACCCCAAAAACCCCTCCCAGAACCCCAAAAATGCACCTAGAACCCCAAAATACCCCTGGAACCCCAAAGATGCACCTGGAACCCCAAAAATCCATCCCAGATCCCCAAAAAAATGCACCCAGAACCCCAAAAAATACACCTAAGACCCCAAAAAATCCATCCCAGAACCCCAAAAAATGCACCTGGAACCCAAAAAAATGCACCTAGGAAGCCAAAAATCCATCCCAGCACCCCAAAAAATGCACCTGGGAAACCCAGAATCTACACGGAACCAAAGAAATGCACCTGGGAACCCCAAAAATGCACCTGGGAACCCCAAAAAATGCACCTGAAACCTCAAAAATGCAGCTGGGAACCCAAAAATGCACCTGGGAACCCCAAAAATGCACCCAGAACCCCAAAAAATGCACCTTAAACCCCAAAAATGCACCTGGGACCCCCAAAATCCCTCCCAGAACCACCAAAAATGCACCTGGAACCCCAAAATGCACCTGGGACCCAAAAAATGCACCTGGGAACCCAAAATCCATCACAGATCCCCAAAAATGCACCTGGGAACCCCAAAATGCACCTGGGACCCAAAAAATGCACCTGGATGGAACCCAAAAATCCATCACAGATCCCCAAAAATGCACCTGGGAACCCCAAAAATCTGTCCCAGAACCCCAAAAATGCACCTGGGAACCCCAAAAATCCCTCCCTAATCCTCAAAAATCCATCCCAGCACCCCAAAAATGCACCTGGAACCCCAAAAATCCATCCCAGAACCCCCAAAAATGCACCTGGGAACCCCAAAATACACCTGGGAACCCCAAAAATGCACCTGGGACCCAAAAATACACCTGGGGAAACCCAAAAATGCACCTGAGAACCCCAAAATGCACCAAAGAGCCCCAAAAGTGCACCCAAAACCCCAAAAAATCCCTCCCAGAACCCCAATCCCCTTGTACAGGAGCAGCTCCTGCTCCACGTGCACCTGGAACCCCAAAATGCACCTGGAACCCCAAAATACACCCGGAACCCCGAAAATCCATCCCAGAACCCCAAAAATCCCTCCCAGAACCCCAAAAATGCACCTGGGAACCCCAAAATACACCCGGAACCCCGAAAATGCATCTAGAACCCCAAAAAATACACCTGGGAACCCCAAAAAATGCACCTGGAACCCAAAAAATCCATCCCAGAACCCCAAAAATCCATCCCAGCACCCCAATCCACTCGTACAGGAGCAGCTCCTGCTCCACGTGCACCTGGAACCCCAAAAATGCACCTGGGAACCCCAAAATACATCTGGGAACCCCAAAAATCCATCCCAGAACCCAAAAATCCCTCCCAGAACCCCAAAAAATCCATCCCAGATCCGCAAAAATGCACCTGGAAACCCCAAAAATCCATCCCAGCACCCCAATCCCCTCGTACAGGAGCAGCTCCTGCTCCACGTGCACCTGGAACCCCAAAAATGCACCTGGGAACCCCAAAATACACCCGGAACCCCGAAAATGCATCTAGAACCCCAAAAAATACACCTGGGAACCCCAAAAAATGCACCTGGAACCCAAAAAATCCATCCCAGAACCCCAAAAATCCATCCCAGCACCCCAATCCCCTCGTACAGGAGCAGCTCCTGCTCCACGTGCACCTGGAACCCCAAAAATGCACCTGGGAACCCCAAATACACCTGGGAACCCCGAAAATCCCTCCCAAAACCCCAAAAAATACACCTGGAACCCCAAAATGCACCTGGGAACCCAAAAATGCACCTGGAACCCCCAAAAATACACCTGGGAACCCCAAAAATCCATCCCGGAACCCAAAAATGCACCTGGAACCCCAAAAATACACCTGGGAACCCAAAAATCCATCCCAGAACCCCAAAAATGCACCTAGAACCCAAAAATGCACCTGGAACTCAAAAAATCCCTCCCAGAACCCCAAAAATCCCTCCCAGAACCCCAAAAATGCACCTGGGAAGCCCAAAAATCCATCCCAGAATCCCAAAAAATACACCTGGAACCCCAAAATACACCTGGAACCCCAAAAAATCCATCCCAGAACCCAGAAAAAAATGCACCTGGAACCAAAAAAAATGCACCTGGGAACCCAAAAATCCCTCCCAGAATCCAAAAAAATACACCTGGGAACCCCAAAAATCAATCCCAGAACCCCCAAAAGCACCTGGAACCCCAAAATACACCTGGAACCCCAAAAAATGCACCTGGAACTTCAAAAATCCCTCCCAGATCCCCAAAAAATGCACCTGGGAACCCCAAAAATGCACCTGGAACCCCAAAAATCCATCCCAGAAGTCCAAAAAAATGCACCTGGGAACCCCAAAATACACCTGGGAACCCCAAAAATGCACCTGGGAACCCCAAAATACACCTGGAACCCCAAAAATGCACCTGGGAACCCCAAAAATCCATCCCAGATCCCCAAAAAATGCACCTGGAACCCCAAAAATACACCTGGGAAACCCAAAATGCACCTGAGACCCCAAAATACACCTGGGACCCCAAAAAATGCACCTGGAACCCCAAAAATGCACCTGGAACACCAAAAATCCATCCCAGCACCCCAAAAAATGCACCTGGAACCCCCAAATATACCTGGGAACCCCAAAATACACTGGGGAAACCCAAAAATGCACCAAGGAACCCCAAAAATGCACCTGGGAACCCAAAAATCCATCCCAGCACCCCAAATAATGCACCTTGAACCCCAAAAAAATGCACCTGGAACCCCAAAAATGTATCTGGGAGCCCCAAAACACATTGGGAACCCCAAAAATGCACCTGGAACCCCAAAAATGCACCTGGAACCCAAATTCTCCCTAGGGTCCCTCTGAAACTGCCACCATTCCCAGTGCTCCCAGTGCCATTCCCAGTGCCCCCATTCCCAGTGCTCCCAGTGCCCCATTCCCAGTGCTCCCAGTGCCATTCCCAGTGCCATTCCCAGTGCCCCATTCCCAGTGCCCCATTCCAGTGCCCCATTCCCAGTGCTCCCAGTGCCATTCCCAGTGCTCCCAGTGCCCCATTCCCAGTGCCATTCCCAGTGCCCCATTCCCAGTGCTCCCAGTGCTCCCAGTGCCCCATTCCCAGTGCCATTCCCAGTGCCCCATTCCCAGTGCTCCCAGTGCCCCATTCCCAGTGCTCCAGTGCCCCATTCCCAGTGCTCCCAGTGCCATTCCCAGTGCCATTCCCAGTGCCCCATTCCCAGTGCCATTCCCAGTGCCATTCCCAGTGCTCCCAGTGCCATTCCCAGTGCCATTCCCAGTGCCATTCCCAGTGCTCCCAGTGCCATTCCCAGTGCCATTCCCAGTGCCATTCCCAGTGCCATTCCCAGTGCCATTCCCAGTGCTCCATTCCCAGTGCCCCATTCCCAGTGCTCCCAGTGCCATTCCCAGTGCTCCCAGTGCCCCATTCCCAGTGCTCCCAGTGCCATTCCCAGTGCCATTCCCAGTGCCCCATTCCCAGTGCTCCCAGTGCCATTCCCAGTGCTCCCAGTGCCCCATTCCCAGTGCCATTCCCAGTGCCCCATTCCCAGTGCTCCCAGTGCTCCCAGTGCCCCATTCCCAGTGCCATTCCCAGTGCCCCATTCCCAGTGCTCCCAGTGCCCCATTCCCAGTGCTCCCAGTGCCCCATTCCCAGTGCTCCCAGTGCCATTCCCAGTGCCATTCCCAGTGCCCCATTCCCAGTGCCATTCCCAGTGCCATTCCCAGTGCTCCCAGTGCCATTCCCAGTGCCATTCCCAGTGCCATTCCCAGTGCTCCCAGTGCCATTCCCAGTGCCATTCCCAGTGCTCCATTCCCAGTGCCCCATTCCCAGTGCTCCCAGTGCCATTCCCAGTGCTCCCAGTGCCCCATTCCCAGTGCTCCCAGTGCTCCCAGTGCCCCATTCCCAGTGCCATTCCAGTGCTCCCAGTGCCCCATTCCCAGTGCCCCATTCCCAGTGCCATTCCCAGTTTGGCCGGTACCAGCAGGAAGGGGCGGTCTGGGCGCGGCCCAGCCCCACCAGCAGCAGCTCCCGCACGTGGGGCAGCTCCCAGTGCTCCCAGTGCCCCATTCCCAGTGCTCCCAGTGCTCCCAGTGCCATTCCCAGTGCTCCCAGTGCCATTCCCAGTGCTCCCAGTGCCATTCCCAGTGCCATTCCCAGTGCTCCCAGTGCTCCCAGTTTGGCCGGTACCAGCAGGAAGGGGCGGCTCTGGGCGCGGCCCAGCCCCACCAGCAGCAGCTCCCGCACGTGGGGCAGCTCCCAGTGCTCCCAGTGCCCCATTCCCAGTGCTCCCAGTGCCCCATTCCCAGTGCCATTCCCAGTGCCCCATTCCCAGTGCTCCCAGTGCCCCCATTCCCAGTGCTCCCAGTGCCCCATTCCCAGTGCCATTCCCAGTGCTCCCAGTGCTCCCAGTGCTCCCAGTGCCCCATTCCCAGTGCTCCCAGTGCCCCATTCCCAGTGCTCCCAGTGCCATTCCCAGTGCCATTCCAGTTTGGCCGGTACCAGCAGGAAGGGGCGGCTCTGGGCGCGGCCCAGCCCCACCAGCAGCAGCTCCCGCACGTGGGGCAGCTCCCAGTGCTCCCAGTGCCCCATTCCCAGTGCTCCCAGTGCCCCATTCCCAGTGCTCCCAGTGCCCCATTCCCAGTGCTCCCAGTGCTCCCAGTGCCCCATTCCCAGTGCTCCCAGTGCCCCATTCCCAGTGCTCCCAGTGCCATTCCCAGTGCCATTCCCAGTGCTCCCAGTGCCATTCCCAGTGCCATTCCCAGTGCTCCCAGTGCCCCATTCCCAGTGCTCCCAGTGCCATTCCCAGTGCCATTCCCAGTGCTCCCAGTGCCCCATTCCCAGTGCTCCCAGTGCCCCATTCCCAGTGCCCCATTCCCAGTGCTCCCAGTGCCCCATTCCCAGTGCCCCATTCCCAGTGCTCCCATTGCCCCATTCCCAGTGCCATTCCCCAGTGCTCCCAGTGCCCCATTCCCAGTGCTCCCAGTGCCCCATTCCCAGTGCCCCATTCCCAGTGCTCCCAGTGCCCCATTCCCAGTGCTCCCAGTGCCCCATTCCCAGTGCTCCCAGTGCTCCCAGTGCCCCATTCCCAGTGCCATTCCCAGTGCCCCATTCCCAGTGCCCCATTCCCAGTGCTCCATTCCCAGTGCTCCCAGTGCCCCATTCCCAGTGCTCCCAGTGCCCCATTCCAGTGCTCCCAGTGCCCCATTCCCAGTGCCCCATTCCCAGTGCTCCCAGTGCCCCATTCCCAGTGCCATTCCCAGTGCCCCATTCCCAGTGCTCCCAGTGCCCCATTCCCAGTGCTCCCAGTGCCATTCCCAGTGCTCCCAGTGCCATTCCCAGTGCCATTCCCAGTGCCATTCCCAGTGCTCCCAGTGCTCCCAGTGCCCCATTCCCAGTGCCATTCCCATTGCCCCATTCCCAGTGCCATTCCCAGTGCTCCCAGTGCCCCATTCCCAGTGCTCCCAGTGCCCCATTCCCAGTGCCATTCCCAGTTTGGCCGGTACCAGCAGGAAGGGGCGGCTCTGGGCGCGGCCCAGCCCCACCAGCAGCAGCTCCCGCACGTGGGGCAGCTCCCAGTGCTCCCAGTGCCCCATTCCCAGTGCTCCCAGTGCTCCCAGTGCCCCATTCCCAGTGCCATTCCCAGTGCTCCCAGTGCCATTCCCAGTGCCCATTCCCAGTGCTCCCAGTGCCCCATTCCCAGTGCTCCCAGTGCCCCATTCCCAGTGCCATTCCCAGTGCTCCCAGTGCTCCCAGTGCCATTCCCAGTGCTCCCAGTGCCATTCCCAGTTTGGCCGGTACCAGCAGGAAGGGGCGGCTCTGGGCGCGGCCCAGCCCCACCAGCAGCAGCTCCCGCACGTGGGGCAGCTCCCAGTGCTCCCAGTGCCCCATTCCCAGTGCTCCCAGTGCCCCATTCCCAGTGCCCCATTCCCAGTGCTCCCAGTGCCATTCCCAGTGCTCCCAGTGCTCCCAGTTTGGCCGGTACCAGCAGGAAGGGGCGGCTCTGGGCGCGGCCCAGCCCCACCAGCAGCAGCTCCCGCACGTGGGGCAGCTCCCGCTCTCCGCGCTCGTCCTTGCGCGGCTCGGCCGCCGGCTGCCCGAAGGACGAGTCCACCAGCACCCGCTGCCCCACCGGGAAGTTCTTCACCAGGAACACCAGGCGCCACTCCGGAACCTGGTAGATCTGCGGGGAAACAGCGGAATCCCGCGGGGGAAAACGGGAATTTCGGGGGTTACAGCGGGAAAACAGCAGGAAAACAGCAGGAAAACAGCGGGAATTCCAGAGGGGAAACGGGAATTTTGGGGTTTCAGAGAGAAAACAGCGGGAATCCTGCGGGGAAATGGGAATTTTGGGGGTTACAGCAGGAAAACAGCGGGAATCCCGCGGGGAAACGGGAATTTTGGTGGTGGCATTTGGAAAACAGCGGGAATCCTGCGGGGAAACAGGAATTTTGGTGGTGGCAGAGGGGAAAAAGGGGAATCCCGTGGGGAAACGGGAATTTTGGGGTGGCAGAGGGGAAAAAGGGGGAATCCCGCGGGGAAAACGGGAATTTTGGGGTTACAGAGGGAAAACAGCAGGAATTCCAGAGGGGAAACGGGAATTTTGGGGTGGCAGAGGGAAAAACAGCGGGAAAATTTCGGGAATCCTGGGGGGAAATGGGAATTTTGGGGGTTACAGAGGGAAAACAGCGGGAATTCCAGAGGGGAAAGGGGAATTTTGGGGTTACAGAGGGAAAACAGCGGGAAAACTTCGGGAATCCTGGGGGGAAATGGGAATTTTGGGGGTTACAGAGAGAAAACAGCGAGAATGCCATGGGGAAATGGGAATTTTGGGGGTTACAGAGGGAAAACAGCGGGAATGCCATGGGGAAATGGAATTTTGGGGGTTACAGTGGGAATCCCGCGGGGAAACCGGAATTTTGGGGGCTACAGAGGGAAAACAGCGGGAATTCCAGAGGGGAAATGGGAATTTCGGGGGTTACAGGGAGAAAACAGCGGGAATTCCAGAGGGGAAATGGGAATTTTGGGGGTTACAGCGGGAAAACAGCGGGAAAACAGCAGGAATCCTGGGGGGAAACGGGAATTTTGGGGTTACAGAGAGAAAACAGCGGGAATCCTGGGGGGAAACGGGAATTTTGGGGGTTACAGCAGGAAAACAGCGGGAATCCTGGGGGGAAACGGGAATTTTGGTGGTGGCAGAGGGGAAAACAGCGGGAATCCCGTGGGGAAACGGGAATTTTGGGGGGGTACAGATGGAAAACAGCAGGAATTCCAGAGGGGAAATGGGAATTTTGGGGGTTACAGAGGGAAAACAGCAGGAAAACAGCAGGAATCCTGGGGGGAAACGGGAATTTTGGGGGTTACAGAGAGAAAACAGCGGGAATTCCAGAGGAGAAATGAGAATTTTGGGGCTGCAGCGGGGAAAAAAGGGGGAATCCCACGGGGAAACGGGAATTTTGGGGGTGGCAGAGGGAAAACAGCGGGAATTCCAGAGGGGAAATGGGAATTTTGGGGGGTTACAGAATGGAAAAACAGCGGGAATCCCACGGGGAAATGGGAATTTTGGGGGTGGCAGAGGGGAAAAAGGGGGAATTCCAGAGGGGAAATGGGAATTTTGGGGGTTACAGACGGAAAACAGCGGGAATTCCAGAGGGGAAATGGGAATTTTGGGGGTTACGGAGGGAAAACAGCAGGAATCCTGGGGGGAAACGGGAATTTTGGGGGTTACAGAGAGAAAACAGCGGGAATCCTGCGGGGAAATGGGAATTTTGGGGGTTACAGCAGGAAAGCAGCGGGAATCCCGCGGGGAAACGGGAATTTTGGGGGTTACGGAGGGAAAACAGCGGGAATGCCACAGGGAAATGGAATTTTGGGGGTTAGAGAGGGAAAACAGCGGGAATCCCGTGGGGAAACGGGAATTTTGGGGGTTACAGAGGGAAAACAGCGGGAATTCCAGAGGGGAAATGGGAATTTTGGGGGTTACAGAGGGAAAAAAGGGGGAATCCTGTGGGGACACGGGAATTTTGGGGGTTGCAGACGGAAAAAAGCAGGAATCCCGCGGGGAAACGGGAATTTTGGGGGTTACAGTGGGAAAACAGCAGGAAAACAGCAGGAATCCTGGGGGAAATGGGAATTTTGGAGGTTACAGAGAGAAAACAGCGGGAATTCCAGAGGGAAACAATGGGATTTCGGGTGGGAAAACAATGGGAATTCCAGAGCGAAAAAAATGGGAATAGTGAAGGGATAACAATGGGAATTCCAGAGGGAAAACAATAGAAATTCTAGAGGAAAAACAACGGGAATTTTAGAGGAGAAACAATGGGAATTCTGAGAGGAAACAAAGGGAATTCTGGAGGAAAAACAGTGGCAATTCAGGAGGGAAAACAATGGGAATTCTGATGGGAAAACAATGGGAATTTTAGAGGAGAATCGATGGGAATTCCGACAGGAAAACAATGGGAATTCTGATGGGGAAACAACGGCAATTCTGAAGGAAAACAATGGGAATTGCCGCAGGAAACACTAGGAATTCTGACAGGAAAACAATTGGAATTCCAGAGGGAAACAATGGGAATTCCGGATGGAAAACAATGGGAATTCTGGATGGAAAATAATGGGAATTCTAATGAGAAAACAATGGGAATTCTGAAGGGAAAACAATGGGAATTCTGGAGGGAAAACAATGGGAATTCTGGAGGGAAAACAATGGGAATTCCATCAGGAAACAATGGGAATTCCAGCGGGAAATCCATGGGAATTCCAGAGGGAAACAATGGGAATTCGGGTGGGAAAGCAATGGGAATTCTGATGGGAAAACAATGGGAATTCTGGAGGAAAAACAATAGAAATTCCAGAAGGAAACAATGGGAATTCTGACAGGAAAACAATGGGAATTCCAGCAGGAAACAATGGGAATTCTGGAGGAAAAACATTGGGAATACTGAAAGGAAAACAATGGGAATTCTGAAGGGAAAACAATGGGAATTCTGGAGGAAAAACAATAGAAATTCCAGAAGGAAACAATGGGAATTCTGGAGGAGCAACAATGGGAATTCCGACAGGAAAACAATGGGAATTCTGATGGAAAACCAATGGGAATTCTGACAGGAAAACCAAAGGGAATTCTGACAGGAAACAATGTGAATTCTGACAGGAAAACAATGGAATTCTGAAGGGAAAACATTGGGAATTCCAGCAGGAAACAATGGGAATTCTGGAGGAAAAACAATAGAAATTCCAGCAGGAAACAACGGGAATTCTGGAGAAAAAACATTGGAATTCTGAAGGGAAAACAATGGGAATTCCCTCAGGAAAGCAACAGGAATTCTAGAGAGTAAACAATGGGAACTCCAGCAGGAAACAATGGGAATTCTGAAGGGAAAACAATGGGAATTCTGAAGGGAAAACAATGGGAATTCCAGAGCGAAAAAAATGGGAATAGTGAAGGGAAAACAATGGGAATTCCAGAGGGAAAACAATGGGAATTGTGGAGGAAAAACAACGGGAATTTTAGAGGAGAAACAATGGGAATTCTGAGAGGAAACAAAGGGAATTCTGGAGGAAAAACAATGGGAATTCAGGAGGAAAACAATGGAATTCTGATGGGAAAACAATGGGAATTTTAGAGGAGAATAGATGGGAATTCCAACAGGAAAACAATGGGAATTCTGATGGGGAAACAACGGGAATTCTGGAGGGAAAACAATGGGAATTGCCGCAGGAAACACTAGGAATTCTGACAGGAAAACAATTGGAATTCCAGAGGGAAACAATGGGAATTCCGGATGGAAAACAAAGGAATTCTGGATGGAAAACAATGGGAATTCTAACGAGAAAACAATGGGAATTCTGACAGGAAAACAATGGGAATTCTGAAGGGAAAACAATGGAATTCTGGAGGGAAAACAATGGGAATTCCATCAGGAAACAATGGGAATTCTGACAGGAAAACAATGGGAATTCTAGCGGGAAATCCATGGAATTCCAGAGGGAAACAATGGGAATTCGGGTGGGAAAACAATGGGAATTCTGACAGAAAAACAACGGGAATTCTGAAGGGAAAACAGTGGGAATTCTAGAGGAAAACAATGGGAATTCAAGAAGGAAAACAATGGGAATTCTGACAGGAAAACAATGGGAATTCCAGCAGGAAACAATGGGAATTCTGGAGGAAAAAAATTGGGAATACTGAAAGGAAAACAATGGGAATTCTGAAGGGAAAACAATGGGAATTCTGGAGGAAAAACAATAGAAATTCCAGAAGGAAACAATGGGAATTCTGGAGGAGCAACAATGGGAATTCCGACAGGAAAACAATGGGAATTCTGATGGAAAACCAATGGGAATTCTGACAGGAAAACCAAAGGGAATTCTGACAGGAAACAATGTGAATTCTGACAGGAAAACAATGGGAATTCTGAAGGGAAAACATTGGGAATTCCAGCAGGAAACAATGGGAATTCTGGAGGAAAAACAATAGAAATTCCAGCAGGAAACAACGGGAATTCTGGAGAAAAAACATTGGGAATTCTGAAGGGAAAACAATGGGAATTCCCTCAGGAAAGCAACAGGAATTCTGGAGAGAAAACAATGGGAACTCCAGCAGGAAACAATGGGAATTCTGACAGGAAAACAATGGGAATTCCAGCGGGAAATCCATGGGAATTCCAGAGGGAAACAATGGGAATTCGGGTGGGAAAACAATGGGAATTCTGATGGGAAAACAATGGGAATTCTGGAGGAAAAACAATAGAAATTCCAGAAGGAAACAATGGGAATTCTGACAGGAAAACAATGGGAATTCCAGCAGGAAACAATGGGAATTCTGGAGGAAAAACATTGGGAATACTGAAAGGAAAACAATGGGAATTCTGAAGGGAAAACAATGGGAATTCTGGAGGAAAAACAATAGAAATTCCAGCAGGAAACAACGGGAATTCTGGAGAAAAAACATTGGGAATTCTGAAGGGAAAACAATGGGAATTCCCTCAGGAAAGCAACAGGAACTCTAGAGGAAAACAATGGGAACTCCAGCAGGAAACAATGGGAATTCTGAAGGGAAAACAATGGGAATTCTGAAGGGAAAACAATGGGAATTCTAGAGGAAAACAATGGGAATTCAAGAAGGAAAACAATGGGAATTTCAGAGGAGAAACAATGTGAATTCTGGAAGAGAAACAATGGGAATTCTGACAGGAAAACAACGGGAATTCTGAAGGGAAAACAATGGGAATTCTAGAGGAAAACAATGGGAATTCAAGAAGGAAAACAATGGGAATTTCAGAGGAGAAACAATGGGAATTCTGGAGGAGAAACAATGGGAATTCTGACAGGAAAACAATGGGAATTCTGACAGGAAAACAATGGGAATTCTGATGGGAAACAACGGGAATTCTGACAGGAAACAACGGGAATTCTGGAGGATAAGCAATGGAATTCTGACAGGAAACAACGGGAATTTTAGAGGAGAAACAACGGGAATTTTGGAGGGAAAACAACGGGAATTCTGGAGGAAAAGCAATGGAATTCTGACAGGAAACAACGGGAATTTTAGAGGAGAAACAACGGGAATTTTGGAGGGAAAACAACGGGAATTCTGGAGAAAAAGCAATGGAATTCTGACAGGACACAATGGGAATTTTAGAGGAGAAAAAATGGGAATTTTGGAGGGAAAACAACGGGAATTCTGGAGAAAAAGCAATGGAATTCTGACAGGAAACAACGGGAATTTTAGAGGAGAAAAAATGGGAATTCTGGAGGGAAAACAGGGATGGGGCGTGGCCAGCGCTTCCCTCTGCCCTTCCTGGTTTTCCAGTCTCATCCCGGCACCCCTTCCCAGTGCTCCCAGTCCATTCCCAGTCCCTCCCAGTCCATTCCCAGTGCTCCCAGTGCCTCCAGTCCATTCCCAGTGCTCCCAGTGCCTCCCAGTCCATTCCCAGTGCTCCCAGTGCCCCCAGTCCATTCCCAGTGCCTCCCAGCCCTGTTCCCAGTGCCCCCAGTCCATTCCCAGTCCATTCCCAGTGCCCCCAGTCCATTCCCAGTCCATTCCCAGTGCCCCCAGTCCATTCCCAGTCCATTCCCAGTGCCCCCAGTCCATTCCCAGTCCATTCCCAGTGCTCCCAGTCCATTCCCAGTCCATTCCCAGTGCTCCCAGTCCATTCCCAGTCCATTCCCAGTGCCTCCCAGTCCATTCCTAGTCCGTCCCAGTGCCCCCAGCCCCATTCCCAGTGCCTCCCAGTCCATTCCCAGTCCGTCCCAGTGCCTCCCAGTCCATTCCCAGTGCTCCCAGTGCCTCCCAGTCCATTCCCAGTCCCTCCCAGTCCATTCCAGTCCGTCCCAGTGCCTCCCAGTCCATTCCCAGTCCCTCCCAGAGCCCCCAGCCCTGTTCTCAGTCCATTCCCAGTGCTCCCAGTCCCTCCCAGCCCCATTCCCAGTCCATTCCCAGTCCCTTCCAGTGCCCCCAGCCCCGTTCCCAGTGCTCCCAGTCCATTCCCAGTCCATTCCCAGTGCTCCCAGTCCATTCCCAGTCCATTCCCAGTGCTCCCAGTGCCCCCAGCCCATTCCCAGTCCATTCCCAGTGCCCCCAGTCCATTCCCAGTCCATTCCCAGTGCCCCCAGTCCATTCCCAGTGCTTCCAGTGCCCCCAGCCCATTCCCAGTCCATTCCCAGTGCCCCCAGTCCATTCCCAGTCCATTCCCAGTGCCCCCAGTCCATTCCCAGTCCATTCCCAGTGCTCCCAGTCCATTCCCAGTCCATTCCCAGTGCTCCCAGTGCCCCCAGCCCATTCCCAGTGCCCCCAGTCCATTCCCAGTCCATTCCCAGTGCCCCCAGTCCATTCCCAGTCCATTCCCAGTGCCCCCAGTCCATTCCCAGTCCGTCCCAGTGCCTCCCAGTCCATTCCCAGTGCTCCCAGTGCCTCCCAGTCCATTCCCAGTCCCTCCCAGTCCATTCCCAGTCCATTCCCAGTGCCCCCAGTCCATTCCCAGTCCATTCCCAGTGCTCCCAGTCCATTCCCAGTCCATTCCCAGTGCCTCCCAGTCCATTCCCAGTCCGTCCCAGTGCCTCCCAGTCCATTCCCAGTGCTCCCAGTGCCTCCCAGTCCATTCCCAGTCCCTCCCAGTCCATTCCCAGTCCGTCCCAGTGCCTCCCAGTCCATTCCCAGTGCTCCCAGTGCCTCCAGTCCATTCCCAGTCCATTCCCAGGGCCTCCCAGTCCATTCCTAGTCCATCCAAGTGCCCCCAGCCCATTCCCAGTGCCTCCCAGTCCATTCCCAGTGCTCCCAGTCCCTCCCAGTCCATTCCCAGTCCCTCCCAGAGCCCCCAGCCCTGTTCTCAGTCCATTCCCAGTGCTCCCAGTCCCTCCCAGCCCCATTCCCAGTCCGTGCCAGTCCATTCCCAGTGCTCCCAGTCCCTCCCAGTCCATTCCCAGTCCCTCCCAGAGCCCCCAGTCCTGTTCTCAGTCCATTCCCAGTGCATTCCCAGCCCCGTTCCCAGTCCATTCCCAGTCCATTCCCAGTCCATTCCCAGTCCCTCCCAGTCCGTTCCCAATCCATTCCCAGTCCGTTCCCAGTCCATTCCCAGTCCCTCCCAGCCCCATTCCCAGTCCATTCCCAGTCCATTCCCAGTCCCTCCCAGTCCGTTCCCAATCCATTCCCAGTCCGTTCCCAGTCCATTCCCAGTCCCTCCCAGCCCCATTCCCAGTCCATTCCCAGTCCATTCCCAGTCCCTCCCAGTCCGTTCCCAATCCATTCCCAGTCCGTTCCCAGTCCATTCCCAGTCCCTCCCAGCCCCATTCCCAGTCCATTCCCAGTCCATTCCCAGTCCCTCCCAGTCCGTTCCCAGTCCATTCCCAGTCCGTTCCCAGCGCCGTTCCCGGTACCTCCATGTGGCCGTTCTCACGGGCCAGCACGCACCAGTGCTCCCAGTCCATTCCCAGTGCCCCCAGTCCATTCCCAGTCCATTCCCAGTCCATTCCCAATGCCCCCAGCCCCGTTCCCAGTGCCCCCAGCCCCCATTCCCAGTCCATTCCCAGTCCCTCCCAGTCCATTCCCAGTCCATTCCCAGTCCATTCCCAGTCCATTCCCAGCCCCGTTCCTAGTGCCCCCAGCCCCGTTCCCAGTGCTCCCAGTCCATTCCCAGTCCATTCCCAGTCCCTCCCAGTCCATTCCCAGTCCATTCCCAGCCTCTCCCAGTCCCTCCCAGTGCCCCCAGCCCCATTCCAGTCCATTCCCAGCCCCGTTCCCAGTCCATTCCCAGTCCCTCCCAGTCCATTCCCAGTCCGTTCCCAGTGCTCCCAGCCCCTTTCCCAGTCCCTCCCAGTCCCTCCCAGTCCCATTCCCAGTCCGTTCCCAGTCCCTCCCAGTCCCTCCCAGTCCCTCCCAGTCCCTCCCAGTCCCATTCCCAGTCCGTTCCCAGTCCCTCCCAGTCCCTCCCAGTCCCTCCCAGTCCCTCCCAGTCCATTCCCAGTCCATTCCCAGTCCGTTCCCAGCGCCGTTCCCGGTACCTCCATGTGGCCGTTCTCGCGGGCCAGCACGCACCAGTGCGAGGGCTCGGGGCTCCGCGGCGCCGGCTCGCGCTCGGGGGGCCCCGCCCGGCGCGGCTCCTCCCGGGGGGGCGAGCGGCCCGAGCCCCCCGAGTCCCCGTAGAGCATCTCCTCCTCATCGTCCACCGAGCCGCTGCGGGGACAACGGGCACACCTGGGCATACACCTGGGATACACCTGGGATACACCTGGGCACGCCTGGGATACACCTGGGGACACCTGGGCACACCTGGGCACACCTGGGATACACCTGGGATATACCGGGGGGACACCTGGGGACACCTGGGCACACCTGGGATACACCTGGGATATACCTGGGGACACCTGGGGACACCTGGGCACACCTGGGATACGCCTGGGGACACCTGGGGATACCTGGGGCACACCTGGGCACACCTGGGGACAACTGGGCACGCCTGGGATACAACTGGGGACACCTGGGGACACCTTAGGGACACATGGGATACATCTGGGCACACCTGTGGACACCTGGGGACACCTGGGATACACCTGGGCACACCTGGGCACACCCTGGGGACACCTGGGCAAACCTGGGATACACTTGGGGACACCTGGGGACACTTTAAGGACACCTGGACACCCCTGGGGACACCTTAGGGACACCTGGGATACACCTGGGGATACCTGGGATACTCCTGGGGACACCTAGGTACAGCTGGGGACACCTGGGGACATCTTAGGGACACCTGGGATACACCTGGGCACACCTGGGGACACCTGGGGACACCTGGGGACACCTGGATACACCTGGGCACACCTGGAGACACCTGGGGACACCTGGGATACACCTGGGCACACCTGGGGACACCTGGGGACACCTTAGGGACACCTGGGATACACCTGGGCACACCTGGGCACACCCTGGGGACACCTGGGGACACCTTAGGGACACCTGGGCACACCTGGGCACACCCTGGGGACACCTTAGGGACACCTGGATACACCTGAGAACATCCCTGGAGACACAGCTGGGGACACCTGGGGATTGGGGACACCTGGGGACACCTCGGGATACACCTGGGGACATCTGGGGACACCTTAGGGACACCTGGATACACCTGAGAGCATCCCTGGAGACACAGCTGGGAACACCTGGAGATTGGGGACACCTGGGGACACCTGAGGATACACCTGGGGACACCTTAAGGACACCTGGACACCCCTGGGGACACCTGGGGACACCTTAGGGACACCTGGGATACACCTGGGCACACCTGGGGCACGCCTGGGCACACCTGGGATACACCTGGGCACACCTGGGTACAGCTGGGGACACCTGGGGACACCTTAGGGACACCTGGGATACACCTGGGCACACCTGGGGACACCTGGGGACACCTTAGGGACACCTGGGATACACCTGGGCACACCTGGGGACACCTTAAGGACACCTGGACACCCCTGGGGACACCTGGGGACACCTTAGGGACACCTGGGATACACCTGGGCACACCTGGGCACATCCTGGGGACACCTTAGGGACACCTGGATACACCTGAGAACATCCCTGGAGACACAGCTGGGGACACCTGGGGATTGGGGACACCTGGGGACACCTGGGGACACCTTGGGACACCTTAGGGACACCTGGGATACACCTGGGCACACCTGGGCACACCTGGGTGACCCACCTGAGGTCCTGGATGAGGGTCTCGGCCTCGGCGTGGGGGCGGGGCGGGGGCTCCTCACGGGGGGCGCGGCTCTCGGTGGTGAACATTCCGGAAAGGTCCCGGTACAGGCACAGCGCTGTCACCCGCGAGGGCTGCGGGGGACATCAGTGGGGACATCAGCGGGGACACGGGGGACATCAATGGGGACATCAGTGGGGTC
>NC_089683.1:1986291-2023642 GCF_031753505.1 Anomalospiza imberbis
AGGAAACAACGGGAATTCTGAAGGGAAAACATTGGGAATTCTGGAGGGAAAACAATGGGAATTCCCTCAGGAAATCAACAGTAATTCTGGAGAGAAAACAATGGGAATTCCAGCAGGAAACAATGGGAATTCTGACAAGAGAACAATGGGAATTCTGAAGGGAAAACAATGGGAATTTCCAGCAGGAAACAATGGGAATTCTGGAGGGAAAACAATGGGAATTCTGAAGGGAAAATAAAGGGAATTCCGACAGGAAAACAATGGGAATTCTGATGGAAAACCAATGGGAATTTCGACAGGAAAACAATGGGAATTCAAAGGGAAAACAATGGGAATTCAAGAAGGAAAACAATGGGAATTTTAGAGGAGAAACAATGGGAATTCTGAGAGGAAACAAAGGGAATTCTGGCGGAAAAACAATGGCAATTCAGGAGGGAAAACAATGGGAATTCTGATGGGAAAACAATGGGAATTTTAGAGGAGAATCAATGGGAATTCCGACAGGAAAACAATGGGAATTCTGATGGGGAAAAAACGGGAATTCTGGAGGGAAAACAATGGGAATTCTGATGGGAAAACATTGGGAATTTTAGAGGAGAATCGATGGGAATTCCGACAGGAAAACAATGGGAATTCTGATGGGGAAACAACGGGAATTCTGGAGGGAAAACAATGGGAATTGCCGCAGGAAACACTAGGAATTCTGACAGGAAAACAATGGGAATTCCAGAGGGAAACAATGGGAATTCCGGATGGAAAACAATGGGAATTCTGGATGGAAAACAATGGGAATTCTAACGAGAAAACAATGGGAATTCTGACAGGAAAACAATGGGAATTCTGAAGGGAAAACAATGGGAATTCTGGAGGGAAAACAATGGGAATTCCATCAGGAAACAATGGGAATTCTGACAGGAAAACAATGGGAATTCTAGCGGGAAATCCATGGGAATTCCAGAGGGAAACAATGGGAATTCGGGTGGGAAAACAATGGGAATTCTGACAGAAAAACAACGGGAATTCTGAAGGGAAAACAGTGGGAATTCTAGAGGAAAACAATGGGAATTCTGACAGGAAAACAATGGGAATTCCAGCAGGAAACAATGGGAATTCTGGAGGAAAAAAATTGGGAATACTGAAAGGAAAACAATGGGAATTCTGAAGGGAAAACAATGGGAATTCTGGAGGAAAAACAATAGAAATTCCAGAAGGAAACAATGGGAATTCTGGAGGAGCAACAATGGGAATTCCGACAGGAAAACAATGGGAATTCTGATGGAAAACCAATGGGAATTCTGACAGGAAAACCAAAGGGAATTCTGACAGGAAACAATGTGAATTCTGACAGGAAAACAATGGGAATTCTGAAGGGAAAACATTGGGAATTCCAGCAGGAAACAATGGGAATTCTGGAGGAAAAACAATAGAAATTCCAGCAGGAAACAACGGGAATTCTGGAGAAAAAACATTGGGAATTCTGAAGGGAAAACAATGGGAATTCCCTCAGGAAAGCAACAGGAATTCTAGAGAGAAAACAATGGGAACTCCAGCAGGAAACAATGGGAATTCTGAAGGGAAAACAATGGGAATTCTGAAGGGAAAACAATGGGAATTCTAGAGGAAAACAATGGGAATTCAAGAAGGAAAACAATGGGAATTTCAGAGGAGAAACAATGTGAATTCTGGAAGAGAAACAATGGGAATTCTGACAGGAAAACAACGGGAATTCTGAAGGGAAAACAATGGGAATTCTAGAGGAAAACAATGGGAATTCAAGAAGGAAAACAATGGGAATTTTAGAGGAGAAACAATGGGAATTCTGGAAGAGAAACAATGGGAATTCTGACAGGAAAACAACGGGAATTCTGACAGGAAAACAATGGGAATTCTGATGGGAAACAACGGGAATTCTGACAGGAAACAACGGGAATTCTGGAGGAAAAGCAATGGAATTCTGACAGGAAACAACGGGAATTTTAGAGGAGAAACAACGGGAATTTTGGAGGGAAAACAACGGGAATTCTGGAGAAAAAGCAATGGAATTCTGACAGGACACAACGGGAATTTTAGAGGAGAAACAACGGGAATTTTGGAGGGAAAACAACGGGAATTCTGGAGAAAAAGCAATGGAATTCTGACAGGACACAATGGGAATTTTAGAGGAGAAAAAATGGGAATTTTGGAGGGAAAACAACGGGAATTCTGGAGAAAAAGCAATGGAATTCTGACAGGACACAATGGGAATTTTAGAGGAGAAAAAATGGGAATTCTGGAGGGAAAACAGGGATGGGGCGTGGCCAGCGCTTCCCTCTGCCCTTCCCGGTTTTCCAGTCTCATCCCGGCACCCCTTCCCAGTGCTCCCAGTCCATTCCCAGTCCCTCCCAGTCCATTCCCAGTGCCCCCAGTCCATTCCCAGTGCTCCCAGTCCATTCCCAGTGCCTCCCAGTCCATTCCCAGTGCTCCCAGTGCCTCCCAGTCCATTCCCAGTGCTCCCAGTGCCTCCCAGTCCATTCCCAGTGCTCCCAGTGCCCCCAGTCCATTCCCAGTGCCTCCCAGCCCTGTTCCCAGTGCCCCCAGCCCCATTCCCAGTCCGTCCCAGTGCCTCCCAGTCCATTCCCAGTCCCTCCAGAGCCCCCAGCCCTGTTCTCAGTCCATTCCCAGTGCTCCCAGTCCCTCCCAGCCCCATTCCCAGTCCATTCCCAGTCCCTTCCAGTGCCCCCAGCCCCGTTCCCAGTGCTCCCAGTCCATTCCCCAGTCCATTCCCAGTGCTCCCAGTCCATTCCCAGTCCATTCCCAGTGCTCCCAGTGCCCCCAGCCCATTCCCAGTCCATTCCCAGTGCCCCCAGTCCATTCCCAGTCCATTCCCAGTTCCCCCAGTCCATTCCCAGTCCATTCCCAGTGCCCCCAGTCCATTCCCAGTCCATTCCCAGTGCTCCCAGTCCATTCCCAGTCCATTCCCAGTGCCCCCAGTCCATTCCCAGTCCATTCCCAGTGCCCCCAGTCCATTCCCAGTCCATTCCCAGTGCCCCCAGTCCATTCCCAGTCCATTCCCAGTGCTCCCAGTCCATTCCCCAGTCCATTCCCAGTGCCTCCCAGTCCATTCCTAGTCCGTCCCAGTGCCCCCAGCCCCATTCCCAGTGCCTCCCAGTCCATTCCCAGTCCGTCCCAGTGCCTCCCAGTCCATTCCCAGTGCTCCCAGTGCCTCCCAGTCCATTCCCAGTCCATTCCCAGGGCCTCCCCAGTCCATTCCCAGTGCTCCCAGTCCCTCCCAGTCCATTCCCAGTCCCTCCCAGAGCCCCCCAGCCCTGTTCTCAGTCCATTCCCAGTGCTCCCAGTCCCTCCCAGCCCCATTCCCAGTCCATTCCCAGTGCCTCCCAGTCCATTCCTAGTCCATCCAAGTGCCCCCAGCCCCATTCCCAGTGCCTCCCAGTCCATTCCCAGTGCTCCCAGTCCCTCCCAGTCCATTCCCAGTCCCTCCCAGAGCCCCCAGCCCTGTTCTCAGTCCATTCCCAGTGCTCCCAGTCCCTCCCAGCCCCATTCCCAGTCCGTCCCAGTCCATTCCCAGTGCTCCCAGTCCCTCCCAGTCCATTCCCAGTCCCTCCCAGAGCCCCCAGTCCTGTTCTCAGTCCATTCCCAGTGCATTCCCAGCCCCGTTCCCAGTCCATTCCCAGTCCATTCCCAGTCCATTCCCAGTCCCTCCCAGTCCGTTCCCAATCCATTCCCAGTCCGTTCCCAGTCCATTCCCAGTCCCTCCCAGCCCCATTCCCAGTCCATTCCCAGTCCATTCCCAGTCCCTCCCAGTCCATTCCCAGTCCATTCCCAGTCCGTTCCCAGCGCCGTTCCCGGTACCTCCATGTGGCCGTTCTCGCGGGCCAGCACGCACCAGTGCCCCCAGTCCATTCCAGTGCCCCCAGTCCCTCCCAGTCCATTCCCAGTCCATTCCCAGTCCATTCCCAGCCTCTCCCAGTCCCTCCCAGTCCATTCCCAGTCCATTCCCAGCCTCTCCCAGTCCCCTCCCAGTCCATTCCCAGTCCATTCCCAGTCCATTCCCAGCCTCTCCCAGTCCCTCCCAGTCCATTCCCAGTCCGTTCCCAGCGCCGTTCCCAGTGCCCCCAGCCCCGTTCCCAGTGCTCCCAGTCCCTCCCAGTCCGTTCCCAGTCCCCTCCCAGTCCCTCCCAGTCCATTCCCAGTCCGTTCCCAGCGCCGTTCCCCGGTACCTCCATGTGGCCGTTCTCGCGGGCCAGCACGCACCAGTGCCCCCAGTCCATTCCCAGTGCCCCCAGCCCCGTTCCCAGTCCATTCCCACTGCCCCCAGTCCCTCCCAGTCCCTCCCAGTCCCTCCCAGTCCATTCCCAGTCCATTCCCAGTCCGTTCCCAGCGCCGTTCCCGGTACCCTCCATGTGGCCGTTCTCGCGGGCCAGCACGCACCAGTGCGAGGGCTCGGGGCTCCGCGGCGCCGGCTCGCGCTCGGGGGGCCCCGCCCGGCGCGGCTCCTCCCGGGGGGGCGAGCGGCCCGAGCCCCCCGAGTCCCCGTAGAGCATCTCCTCCTCATCGTCCACCGAGCCGCTGCGGGGACACGGGCACACCTGGGCATACACCTGGGATACACCTGGGATACACCTGGGGACACCTGGGCACGCCGGGGATACACCTGGGGACACCTGGGGACACCTGGGGACACACCTGGGATATACCTGGGGACACCTGGGCACGCCTGGGATACACCTGGGCATGCCTGGGCACGCCCTGGGGATACGCCTGAGGATACCTGGGGACACCTGGGCACACCTGGGGACACCTGGGATACACCTGGGGACACCTGGGGACACCTGGGCACACCTGGGGACACCTGGGATACACCTGGGGACACCTGGGACACACCTGGGCACACCCTGGGGATACACCTGGGCATGCCTGGGGATACACCTGGGGACACCTGGGCACACCGGGGGACACCTGGGGACACCTTAGGGACACCTGGGATACATCTGGGCACACCGGGGGACACCTGGGGATACCTGGGGACAACTGGGCACGCCTGGGATACACCTGGAGACACCTGGGGACACCTTAGGGACACCTGGACACCCCTGGGGACACCTTAGGGACACCTGGGATACACCTGGGGATACCTGGGATACTCCTGGGGACACCTAGGTACAGCTGGGGACACCTGGGGACACCTTAGGGACACCTGGGGATACACCTGGGCACACCTGGGGCTACCTGGGGATACGTGGGGACACCTGGGCACACCTGGGGACACCTGGGGATACACCTGGGCTACCTGGGGATACGTGGGGACACCTGGGCACACCTGGGGACACCTGGGGACACCTGGGGACACCTGGGATACACCTGGGCACACCTGGGCACACCCTGGGGACACCTTAGGGACACCTGGGATACACCTGGGGATACCTGGGATACTCCTGGGGACACCTAGGTACAGCTGGGGACACCTGGGGGACACCTTAGGGACACCTGGGGATACACCTGGGCACACCTGGGGATACCTGGGGATACCTGGGGACACCTGGGCACACCTGGGGACACCTTAAGGACACCTGGACACCCCTGGGGACACCTGGGGACACCTTAGGGACACCTGGGATACATCTGGGCACACCGGGGGACACCTGGGGATACCTGGGGACAACTGGGCACGCCTGGGATACACCTGGAGACACCTGGGGACACCTTAGGGACACCTGGGATACACCTGGGCACACCTGGGGATACCTGGGGATACATGGGGACACCTGGGCACACCTGGGGACACCTTAGGGACACCTGGGACACACCTGGGGACACCTGGGGACACCTTAGGGACACCTGGGATACACCTGGGCACACCTGGGGCACGCCTGGGCACACCTGGGATACACCTGGGCACACCTGGGTACAGCTGGGGACACCTGGGGACACCTTAGGGACACCTGGGATACACCTGGGCACACCTGGGCACACCTGGGGATACGTGGGGACACCTGGGCACACCGGGGGACACCTGGGGACACCTTAGGGACACCTGGGATACATCTGGGCACACCTGGGCACACCCTGGGGACACCTTAGGGACACCTGGGATACACCTGGGCACACCTGGGGCTACCTGGGGATACGTGGGGACACCTGGGCACACCGGGGGACACCTGGGGACACCTTAGGGACACACCTGGGCACACCTGGGCACACCTGGGCACACCCTGGGGACACCTTAGGGACACCTGGATACACCTGAGAACATCCCTGGAGACAAAGCTGGGAACACCTGGAGATTGGGGACACCTGGGGACACCTGGGGATACACCTGGGGACACCTGGGGATACACCTGGGGACATCTGGGGACACCTTAGGGACACCTGGATACACCTGAGAACATCCCTGGAGACACAGCTGGGGACACCTGGGAATTGGGGACACCTGGGCACACCTGGGCACACCTGGGTGACCCACCTGAGGTCCTGGATGAGGGTCTCGGCCTCGGCGTGGGGGCGGGGCGGGGGCTCCTCGCGGGGGGCGCGGCTCTCGGTGGTGAACATTCCGGAAAGGTCCCGGTACAGGCACAGCGCTGTCACCCGCGAGGGCTGCGGGGGACATCAGTGGGGACGTCAGCGGGGACAGCAATGGGGACACGGGGGATATCAATGGGGACATCAGTGGGGACGTCACTGGGGGACATTGGGGACACTGGGGACATCAGTGGGGACACTGGGGACACTGGGGACACTGGGGAGATCACTGGGGACATCAGCAGGGACATCAACGGGGACACGGGGGACATCGCTGGGGACATCAATGGGGAGAGCAATGGGGACATCGCTGGGGACGTCAGTGGAGACATCAGTGGGGACATCAGTGGGGACATCAGTGGGGACATCAGCGGGGACACGGGGGACATCAATGGGGACAGCAATGGGGACAGCAATGGGGACATCACTGGGGACATCACTGGGGACGTCACTGGGGACGTCACTGGGGACGTCAGTGGGGACATCAGTGGGGACATCAGTGGGGACATCAGCGGGGACACGGGGGACATCAATGGGGACAGCAATGGGGACAGCAATGGGGACATCACTGGGGACATCACTGGGGACGTCACTGGGGACGTCACTGGGGACGTCAGTGGGGACATCAGTGGGGACATCAGTGGGGACAGCAATGGGGACATCACTGGGGACATCACTGGGGACATTGGGGACGTCACTGGGGACGTCACTGGGGACGTCAGTGGGGACATCAGTGGGGACATCAGTGGGGACATCAGCGGGGACACGGGACATCAATGGGGACATCACTGGGGACGTCAGTGGGGACATTGAGGACACTGGGGACATCAGTGGGGACAGCAATGGGGACAGCAATGGGGACACGGGGGACATCAATGGGGACATCAGTGGGGACGTCAGTGGGGACATCAGTGGGGACATCAGTGGGGACACGGGGGACATCAGTGGGGACAGCAATGGGGACGTCAGTGGGGACATCAGTGGGGACAGCAATGGGGACGTCAGTGGGGACATCAGTGGGGACATCTGTGGGGACATCAGTGGGGACAGCAATGGGGACATCACTGGGGACGTCACTGGGGACATCAGTGGGGACATCGCTGGGGACGTCAGTGGGGACGTCAGTGGGGACATCAGTGGGGACATCAGTGGGGACACGGGGGACATCAATGGGGACAGCAATGGGGACATCACTGGGGACGTCAGTGGGGACATCACTGGGGACATCACTGGGGACATTGGGGACACTGGGGACATCAGTGGGGACACTGGGGAAACTGGGGAGATCACTGGGGACATTGGGGACACTGGGGACATCAGCGGGGACACTGGGGACACTGGGGAGATCACTGGGGACATCAGCGGGGGACATCAGCGGGGACACGGGGGACATCAGTGGGGACAGCAATGGGGACACGGGGGACATCACTGGGGACATCGCTGGGGACGTCACTGGGGACGTCAATGCAGACGTCAGTGGGGACATCACGGGGGACACAGGGGACATCAATGGGGACATCGCTGGGGACGTCAGTGGGGACATCAGTGGGGACATCACTGGGGACATTGGGGACACTGGGGACATCAGTGGGGACACTGGGGACACTGGGGAGATCACTGGGGACATCAGTGGGGACATCAGCGGGGACACGGGGGACATCAATGGGGACATCGCTGGGGACGTCACTGGGGACGTCAGTGGGGACATCAGCGGGGACACAGGGGACATCAATGGGGACAGCAATGGGGACATCAGTGGGGACATCACTGGGGACACTGGGGACGTCAGTGGGGACACTGGGGACACGGGGGACATCAATGGGGACATCAGTGGGGACACGGGGAGATCACTGGGGACATCAGTGGGGACATCAGTGGGGACACGGGGGACACTGGGGACATCACCCTGGGACACGGGGACACTGGGGACATCAATGGGGACACGGGGGACACTGGGGACATCAATGGGGACACTGGGGACATCAATGGGGACATCAATGGGGACACGGGGGACATCACTGGGGACATCACTGGGGACATCAGTGGGGGACAGCAATGGAGACATCACTGGGGACACTGGGCACATCACTGGGGACACTGGGGACACTGGGGACACCAGTGGGGACACTGGAGACATCAATGGGGACAATGGGGAGACTGGGGACGTCAGTGGGGACACTGGGGACACTGGGGATACTGGGGACATCGGGGACATCGGGGACATCCTGGTACAGGCACAGCGCTGTCACCCACGAGGGCAGCAGGGGACATCGGGGACATCCCTGGGGACACGGGGGACATCAATGGGGACAGCAATGGGGACATGGGGGACACTGGGGAGATCCCTGGGGACATCAGTGGGGACATCAATGGGGACATCAATGGGGACACTGGGGACATCAATGGGGACACTGGGGACATCATGGGGACATCAATGGGGACACTGGGGACATCAATGGGGACATCAATGGGGACACGGGGGACATCAATGGGGACATCAATGGGGACACTGGGGACATCAATGGGGACATCAATGGGGACACGGGGGACATCACTGGGGACATTGGGGTTGTTTAGGGACACTGGGGGACATTGGGGACACTGGGGACATCAATGGGGACACTGGGGACACTGGGGACATTGTGGACATTGGGGACACAGGGGACAGTGGACACACTGGGGACATTGGGGACACTGGGGACACCAATGGAGACACTTGGGACATCAGTGGGGACATCAATGGGGACATTGAGGACATCAGTGGGGACCCTGGGGACACTGGGGGGACACTGGGGACACAAGGGACATTGGGGACACTGGGGACATTGGGGACACTGAGGACATTGGGGACATTGGGGAACATTGGGGACATTGTGGACATTGGGGACACTGGGGACATTGGGGACACTGAGGACATTGGGGACATTGGGGGAACATTGGGGACATTGTGGACATTGGGGACACTGGGGACATTGGGGACATCAGTGGGGGACATTGGGGACACTGAGGACATTGGGGACATTGGGGACACTGGGGACACTGGGGACATTCTGGAAAGGTCCGGGTACAGGCACAGCGCTGTCACCCACGAGGGCTGCCAGGGGACATCACTGGGGACACCGGTGACACTCACGTGTGACACGGGTGGCCGCAGCAGGGCCAGGCGGGGGACGGTTGGGGACACAGGTGACACAGTGACACTCACGTGTGACACGGGTGGCCGCAGCAGGGCCGGGTGGGGACGGTTGGGGACAGTCAGGGATGGTTGGGTGGGTTGGGGACACCGGTGACACTCACGTGTGACATGGGTGGCCGCAGCAGGGCCAGGCGGGGACGGTTGGGGACAGTCAGGGATGGTTGGGTTGGTTTGGGGACACCGGTGGCACTCACGTGTGACACGGGTGGCCGCAGCAGGGCCAGGCGGGGTTGGGGACAGTCAGGGATGGTCGGGAAGGGTTGGGGACACCGGTGACACTCACGTGTGACACGGGTGGCCGCAGCAGGGCCAGACGGGGACGGTTGGGGACAGTCAGGGATGGTTGGGTTGGGTTGGGGGACACCGGTGGCACTCACGTGTGACACGGGTGGCCGCAGCAGGGCCAGACGGGGACGGTTGGGGACAGTCAGGGATGGTTGGGTTGGGTTGGGGACACCGGTGGCACTCACGTGTGACACGGGTGGCCGCAGCAGGGCCAGGCGGGGTTGGGGACAGTCAGGGATGGTCGGGAAGGGTTTGGGGACACCGGGTGACACTCACGTGTGACACGGGTGGCCGCAGCAGGGCCAGACGGGGACGGTTGGGGACAGTCAGGGATGGTTGGGTTGGGTTGGGGACACCGGTGACACTCACGTGTGACATGGGTGGCCGCAGCAGGGCCGGGCGGGGTTGGGGGACAGTCAGGGATGGTTGGGTTGGGTTGGGGACACCGGTGACACTCACGTGTGACACGGGTGGCCGCAGCAGGGCCAGGTGGGGACGGTTGGGGACAGTCAGGGATGGTTGGGTGGGTTGGGGACACCGGTGACACTCACGTGTGACACGGGTGGCCGCAGCAGGGCCAGGCGGGACGGTTGGGGACAGTCAGGGATGGTTGGGTTGGGGACAGTCAGGGATGGTTGGGTTGGGTTGGGGACACCGGTGACACTCACGTGTGACACGGGTGGCCGCAGCAGGGCCAGGTGGGGTCAGTTGGGGACAGTCAGGGATGGTCGGGAAGGGTTGGGACACCGGTGGCACTCACGTGTGACACGGGTGGCCGCAGCAGGGCCAGGTGGGGACTGTTGGGGACAGTCAGGGATGGTTGGGTTGGGGACACCGGTGACACTCACGTGTGACACGGGTGGCCGCAGCAGGGCCAGGCGGGGATGGTTGGGGACAGTCAGGGATGGGTGGGTTGGGTTGGGGACACCGGTGACACTCACGTGTGACATGGGTGGCCGCAGCAGGGCCAGGTGGGGACGGTTGGGGACAGTCAGGGATGGTTGGGTTAGGAAGGGTTGGGGACACCGGTGGCACTCACGTGTGACATGGGTGGCCGCAGCAGGGCCAGGCGGGGACGGTTGGGGACAGTCAGGGATGGTTGGGTTGGGTTGGGGACACCCGGTGGCACTCACGTGTGACACGGGTGGCCCACACCAGGGCCAGGTGGGGACGGTTGGGGACAGTCAGGGATGGTTGGGTTGGGGACACCGGTGACACTCACATGTGACACGGGTGGCCACAGCTGGGCCGGGCGGGGGTTGGGGACAGTCAAGGATGGTTGGGTTGGGGACACTGGTGACACTCACGTGTGACACGGGTGGCCACAGCTGGGCCGGGCGGGGTCATTTGGGGACACAGGTGACACAGTGACACTCACGTGTGACACGGGTGGCCGCAGCAGGGCCAGGCGCGGGGCGCGGCCGGCCGTAGGTGTCCCCCTTGAGGGTGAAGGATGGCCAGGTGGCCGTCGGCGCTGAGCAGCACGCCGAAGGGATCGGCCACGGCGCAGTGCACGATGGGAGAGCCCAGGTCCACGGGCACAAAGTGCAGCTGGGTCACTGTGAGGGGACAGCCGTGTCACCGCGGGGTCACCGCGGTGTCACCATGGGGTCACAGCCGTGTCACATCTCCCCGTGTCACCCCAACCCCCACAGGCACGAAGTGCAGCTGGGTCACTGCGAAGGGGACAGCCGTGTCACCGCGGGGTCACAGCAGTGTCACCATGGGGTCACAGCAGTGTCACCATCACCCCTGTGCCACCCGACCCACGGGGACAAAGTGCAGCTGGGTCACTGCGAGGGGACAGCCATGTCACCACGGGGTCACAGCCGTGTCACCGCGGGGTCACCGCAGTGACACAGCAGTGTCACAGCCGTGTCACCATCACCCCTGTGTCACCCCAAACCCACGGGGACAAAGTGCAGCTGGGTCACTGCGAGGGGACAGCCGCGTCACCGCCGGGGTCACCGCGGTGTCACCACAGGGTCACTGCAGTGTCACCGCGGGGTCACCGCGGTGTCACCATGGGGTCACAGCCGTGTCACCACGGGGTCACAGCAGCGTCACCATCACCCCTGTGCCACCCCAACCCACGGGACAAAGTGCAGCTGGGTCACTGCGAGGGGACAGCCGTGTCACCGCGGGGTCACCGCGGTGTCACCATGGGGTCACCGCCGTGTCACATCTCCCCGTGTCACCCCAACCCCACAGGCACGAAGTGCAGCTGGGTCACTGGCGAGGGGACAGCCGTGTCACCGCGGGGTCACCGCGGTGTCACCATGGGGTCACAGCAGTGTCACAGCAGTGTCACCATGGGGTCACAGCTGTGTCACCATCACCCCTGTGCCACCCCAACCCACGGGGACAAAGTGCAGCTGGGTCACTGTGAGGGGACAGCCGTGTCACCGCGGGGTCACCGCGGTGTCACCATGGGTCACCGCAGTGTCACCATGGGGTCACTGCAGTGTCACAGCCGTGTCACCATCACCCCTGTGCCACCCCAACCCACAGGGACAAAGTGCAGCTGGGTCACTGCGAGGGGACAGCCGTGTCACCACGGGGTCACAGCCGTGTCACCGCGGGGTCACAGCAGTGTCACAGCCGTGTCACCGCGGGGTCACCGCAGTGTCACCATGGGGTCACAGCAGTGTCACCATGGGGTCACAGCCGTGTCACCATCACCCCTGTGCCACCCCAAACCCACAGGGACAAAGTGCAGCTGTGAGGGGACAGCCGTGTCACCGCGGGGTCACCGCGGTGTCACCATGAGGTCACAGCCATGTCACATCTCCCCGTGCCACCCCAAACCCACGGGGACAAAGTGCAGCTGGGTCACTGCGAGGGGACATCCGTGCCACCGCGGGGTCACCGCAGTGTCACCATGGGGTCACAGCAGTGTCACAGCTGTGTCACCATCACCCCTGTGTCACCCCAACCCACGGGGACAAAGTGCAGCTGGGTCACTGCGAGGGGACAGCCGTGTCACCGCGGGGTCACAGCAGTGTCACAGCCGTGTCACCACGGGGTCACCGCAGTGTCACCATGGGGTCACAGCCGTGTCACCGCGGGGTCACCGCGGTGTCACCATGGGGTCACAGCCGTGTCACCATCACCCCTGTGCCACCCCAACCCACGGGGACAAAGTGCAGCTGGGTCACTGCGAGGGGACAGCCGTGTCACCGCGGGGTCACCGCGGTGTCACCATGGGGTCACAGCAGTGTCACAGCAGTGTCACCATGGGGTCACAGCTGTGTCACCATGGGGTCACAGCTGTGTCACCATCACCCCTGTGCCACCCCAACCCACGGGGACAAAGTGCAGCTGGGTCACTGCGAGGGGACAGCCGTGTCACCGCGGGGTCACCGCAGTGTCACCACAGGGTCACTGCAGTGTCACCATGGGGTCACAGCAGTGTCACCATGGGGTCACAGCAGTGTCACATCTCCCCGTGCCACCCCAAACCCACGGGGACAAAGTGCAGCTGTGAGGGGACAGCCGTGTCACCGCAGTGTCACAGCAGTGTCACCATGGGGTCACAGCAGTGTCACATCTCCCCGTGTCACCCCAACCCCACGGGCACGAAGTGCAGCTGGGTCACTGCGAGGGGACAGCCGTGTCACCGCGGGGTCACCGCGGTGTCACCATGGGGTCACAGCTGTGTCACCATCACCCCTGTGCCACCCCAACCCACGGGGACAAAGTGCAGCTGGGTCACGGCAAGGGGACAGCCGTGTCACCGCGGGGTCACCGCGGTGTCACCATGGGGTCACAGCCGTGTCACCACGGGGTCACAGCTGTGTCACATCTCCCCATGTCACCCCAACCCACGGGGACAAAGTGCAGCTGGGTCACTGCGAGGGGACAGCCGTGTCACCGCGGGGTCACCGCAGTGTCACCGCGGGGTCACAGCAGTGTCACCATGGGGTCACAGCCGTGTCACCATCACCCCTGTGTCACCCCAAACCCACGGGGACAAAGTGCAGCTGGGTCACTGCGAGGGGACAGCCGTGTCACCGTGGGGTCACCGCGGTGTCACCGCGGGGTCACAGCAGTGTCACCATGGGGTCACTGCAGTGTCACAGCCGTGTCACCATCACCCCTGTGCCACCCCAACCCACAGGGACAAAGTGCAGCTGGGTCACTGCGAGGGGACAGCCGTGTCACCGCGGGGTCACCGCGGCGTCACCATGGGGTCACAGCAGTGTCACATCACCCCTGTGCCACCCCAACCCACGGGGACAAAGTGCAGCTGGGTCACTGCGAGGGGACAGCCGTGTCACCACGGGGTCACCGCAGTGTCACCATGGGGTCACAGCAGTGTCACCACGGGGTCACAGCAGTGTCACCACAGGGTCACTGCAGTGTCACAGCCGTGTCACCATCACCCCTGAGCCACCCCAAACCCACGGGGACAAAGTGCAGCTGGGTCACTGCGAGGGGACAGCCGTGTCACCGCGGGGTCACCGCGGGGTCACAGCAGTGTCACAGCCGTGTCACCGCGGGGTCACCGCAGTGTCACAGCCGTGTCACCGCGGGGTCACCTCTGCTGGCACCACCTCCTTGGTGTCACACCTGGGGACACCTGGGTCCCCATGTGACCCCCTGATGTCACTGCAGGTGTCCCCAGGTGTATCCGTGTCATGAGGTGTGTCCCCAGGTGTGTCCCCAGGTGTGTCTCAGGTGTCCCCAGGTGTGTCCCCGTCCCCAGGTGTGTCTCAGGTGTCCACAGGTGTGTCCCCAGGTGTGTCCCCAGGTGTGTCCCCAGGTGTGTCTCAGGTGTCCCCAGGTGTGTCCCTGTCCCCAGGTGTCCCCAGGTGTGTCCCCAGGTGTATCCCTGTCCCCAGGTGTGTCCCCAGGTGTGTCACTCACCGCCCTGCAGCAGCCGCAGCCCCAGAGGTGACACCTGCACGATGAACTGGCCCTGGCCCAGGTGTGTCCCTGTGCCCAGGTGTGTCCCCAGGTGTGTCTCAGGTGTCCCCAGGTGTGTCCCTGTCCCCAGGTGTGTCTCAGGTGTCCCCAGGTGTGTCCCCGTCCCCAGGTGTGTCCCCAGGTGTGTCACTCACCGCCCTGCAGCAGCCGCAGCCCCAGAGGTGACACCTGCACGATGAACTGGCCCTGGCCCAGGTGTGTCCCTGTCCCCAGGTGTGCCTCAGGTGTCCCCAGCTGTGTCCCTGTCCCAGGTGTGTCCCCAGGTGTGTCCCCAGGTGTGTCCCTGTCCCCAGGTGTGTCCCTGTCCCCAGGTGTGTCCCTGTCCCAGGTGTGTCCCCATCCCCAGGTGTGTCCCCAGGTGTGTCCCCAGGTGTGTCCCTGTCCCCAGGTGTGACCCTGTCCCCAGGTGTGTCCCCAGGTGTGTCACTCACCGCCCTGCAGCAGCCGCAGCCCCAGAGGTGACACCTGCACGATGAACTGGCCCTGGCCCAGGTGTGTCCCTGTCCCCAGGTGTGACCCTGTCCCCAGGTGTGTCCCCAGGTGTGTCTCAGGTGTCCCCAGATGTCCCCAGGTGTGTCCCCAGGTGTGTCCCCAGGTGTGCCCCTGTCCCAGGTGTGTCCCCAGGTGTGTCCCCAGGTGTGCCCCTGTCCCAGGTGTGTCCCCAGGTGTGTCCCCAGGTGTGTCCCTGTCCCCAGGTGTGACCCTGTCCCCAGGTGTGTCCCTGTCCCAGGTGTGTCCCCATCCCCAGGTGTGTCCCCAGGTGTGTCCCCAGGTGTGTCCCTGTCCCCAGGTGTGACCCTGTCCCCAGGTGTGTCCCCAGGTGTGTCCCTGTCCCCAGGTGTGTCCCTGTCCCAGGTGTGTCCCCATCCCCAGGTGTGTCCCCAGGTGTGTCCCCAGGTGTGTCACTCACCGCCCTGCAGCAGCCGCAGCCCCAGAGGTGACACCTGCACGATGAACTGGCCCTGGCCCAGGTGTGTCCCTGGCCCCAGGTGTGACCCTGTCCCCAGGTGTGTCCCCAGGTGTGTCCCCAGGTGTGTCACTCACCGCCCTGCAGCAGCCGCAGCCCCAGAGGTGACACCTGCACGATGAACTGGCCCTGGCCCAGGTGTGTCCCTGTCCCCAGGTGTGTCCCCGTCCCCAGGTGTGTCCCTGTCCCCAGGTGTCTCAGGTGTGTCCCCAGGTGTGTCCCCAGGTGTGTCCCCAGGTGTGTCCCCAGGTGTGTCACTCACCGCCCTGCAGCAGCCGCAGCCCCAGAGGTGACACCTGCACGATGAACTGGCCCTGGCCCAGGTGTGTCCCTGTCCCCAGGTGTGTCCCTGTCCCAGGTGTGTCCCCATCCCCAGGTGTGTCCCCAGGTGTGTCCCCAGGTGTGTCACTCACCGCCCTGCAGCAGCCGCAGCCCCAGAGGTGACACCTGCACGATGAACTGGCCCTGGCCCAGGTTGCCCGCGAACACGGTCGGGCCCTGCGTGGCGAAGCCGCTCGTGTCCAGCTCCAGGATCTCCTGGCCCGTCTGCAGGATCTGGGGACATCATCGGGGACATCATCGGGGACGTCATCGGGGACATCATCGGGGACATCATCGGGGACATCACCGGGCACGCGGCACCCGCAGAGCCGCCAGAGCATGGGTGCTGTCCCCAGGGAGGGACATGGGGACACTGAGGGGACACTGAGGGGGACCGAGCCCCGGATGTGGCACCAAGGGGAGTCCCCAAGGTCACGTCCCCGTCCCCACGATGCTCCCTGTCCCTCACCATGGTGGCATTGTCCTGGCTTGGGATGAGAAACCCCTGTCCTTGTGATGTCCTCATGATGTCCCCATGATGTCCCCAGTGTCCCCTCACCAAGGTGGAGTCCTCGAGGCTCAGGATGAGGAACCCCTGTCCCTATGATGTCCCCAATGTCCCCATGATGTCCCCATGATGTCCCCAATGTCCCCGTGATGTCCCTCACCAAGGTGGAGTCCTTGAGGCTCAGGATGGGGAACCCCTGTCCCCATGATGTCCCCAATGTCCCCAGTGTCCCCTCACCATGGTGGAGTCCTCACGGCTCAGGATGAGGAACCCCTGTCCCCATGATGTCCCCATGATGTCCCCATGATGTCCCCATGATGTCCCCAATGTCCCCAGTGTCCCCTCACCATGGTGGAGTCCTCGTGGCTCAGGATGAGGAACCCCTGTCCCCATGATGTCCCCATGATGTCCCCATGATGTCCCCAATGTCCCTGTGATGTCCCTCACAACAGTGGAGTCCTCGTGTCTCAGGATGAGGAACCCCCGTCCCCATGATGTCCCCATGATGTCCCCGTGATGTCCCTCACCAAGGTGGAGTCCTCACGGCTCAGGATGAGGAACCCCTGTCCCCATGATGTCCCCATGATGTCCCCAATGTCCCCAGTGTCCCCTCACCATGGTGGAGTCCTCACGGCTCAGGATGAGGAACCCGTGACGTTCCCCATCCTCCTCAGAACTTTCCGGAGCCGCCGTCGCCGCCTCGGGCTCCGCGCTGGTCCCCGGGGCCACCTCGGGCTGTGCGGACAGAGCCTCGGTGGGGACAGGGGGACACAGGGACAGGGGGACAGGGGACATGGGGAGGACAGGGGGACATGGAGGGGACAGGGGGACATGGATGGGACAGGGGGACAGGGGATGAGAGGACATGGAGGGGACAGGGGGACATGGAGATGGGGACACAAGGATGGTGTGACATGGGGACAGGGGGACATGGAGGGGACAGAGGGACATGGAGGGGACAGGGGGACATGGGATGAGAGGACCTGGAGGGGACACAGGGACACGGAGATGGGGACACAAGGATGGTGTGACATGGGGACAGAGAGACATGGAGGGGACAGGGGGACACGGGATGGGAGGACACAGGGGGACAAAGGGACACGGAGATGGGGACACAAGGATGGTGTGACATGGGGACAGGGGGACATGGAGGGGACAGGGGGACACGGGATGAGAGGACATGGGGGACACGGGGACAAGGAAATGGGGACACAAGGATGGTGTGACATGGGGACAGGGGGACATGGAGGGGACAGGGGGACATGGAGGGGACAGGGGGACATGGAGGGGACAGGGGGACATAGGGACACAGGGGGGCATGGGATGAGAGGACATGGAGGACACAGGGACACGGAGATGGGGACACAGGGATGGCGTGACATGGGGACAGAGGGACATGGAGAGGACAGGGGGACACGGGGACACAGGGACACGGGATGAGAGGACATGGGAGGACACAGGGACAAGGACATGGGGACACAAGGATGGTGTGACATGGGGACAGGGGGACAGGGAGACACGGGATGAGAGGACACGGGGGGACACAGGGACACGGAGATGGGGACACAAGGATGGCGTGACATGGGGACAGGGGGACACGGAGGGGACAGGGGGACATGGAGGGGACAGGGGGACACGGGATGAGAGGACACGGGGGGACACAGGGACACGGAGATGGGGACACAGGGATGGTGTGACATGGGGACAGGGGACATGGAGGGGACAGGGGGACATGGAGGGGACATGGGATGAGACGACATGGAGGGGACACAGGGACATGGAGATGGGGACACAAGGATGGTGTGACTTGGGGACGGGGGACAGGGAGGGGACAGGGGGACATGGGATGAGAGGACATGGAGGACACAGGGACACGGAGATGGGGACACAGGGATGGTGTGACATGGGGACAGGGGACATGGAGGGGACAGGGGGACATGGAGGGGACAGGGGGACATGGAGGGGACAGGGGGACACGGGATGAGAGGACATGGAGGACACAGGGACACGGAGATGGGGACACAAAGATGGTGTGACATGGGGACAGGGGGACATGGAGGGGACAGAGGGACATGGAGGGGACAGGGGGACATGGAGGGGACAGGGGGGGACACAGGGACCTGGCGGGTCACAAAGAGGGGACACGGGGACACAGAGGAGGGACACCGGGATGGCGTGACATGGAGATGGGGGACACGGGGACACAGGGTCAGGGGGACAAGGACAGAGGGGACAGAAGGACATGGGGGGACAGGGGACAAGGGGAGGGAGGCAGGGACACACGAGAGGACACGGGGACACGTGGGGACACAGGGATGGGGGTCACAGACAGGGGACACGAGGGGACACAGGGATGGCAGGGACATGGGGACACGGGGAGGGTGACACGGTGACATGAGGGGAGGACACAGGGACAGGGAGGGTGACATGGGGACACAGATGGGGACACGGTGAGGGTGATACAGGGGCATGAGGGGACACGGGGGTGACACGGGGACACAGGGAGGGTGCCGTGGTGACACAGGTGACACGGGGGTGACACAGGGACACAGGTGACACGGGGGTGACACGGGGGTGACACGGGGACACAGGGAGCGTGACGTGGTGACACAGGTGACACGGGGGGTGACACAGGGACACAGGTGACACGGGGTGACACGGGGGTGACACGGGGACACATGGCACAAGTGACACAGGTGATACAGGTAGGGTATTGGGGACACGGGGGTGACACAGGGACACAGGGACACAGGTGACACAGGGGTGACACGGGGTGACACGGGGACACAGGGAGGGTGACATGGTGACACAGGTGACATGGGGGTGACACAGGGACACAGGTGACACGGGGTGACATGGGGGTGACACGGGGACACAGGGAGGGTGACATGGTGACACAGGTGACATGGGGGTGACACAGGGACACAGGTGACACGGGGGTGACACGGGGTGACACGGGGACACAGGGAGGGTGACGTGGTGACACAGGTGACACGGGGGTGACACAGGGACACAGGTGACAGGGGGGTGACACGGGGGTGACACGGGGACACAGGTGACACGGGGGTGACACAGGTGACACGGGGGTGACACAGGGACACATGGCACAAGTGACACAGGTGATACAGGTAGGGTATTGGGGACACGGGGGGTGACACGGGGACACAGGTGACACGGGGTGACACGGGGGTGACACGGGGGTGACACAGGGACACAGGGAGGGTGACATGGTGACACAGGTGACACGGGGGTGACACAGGGACACAGGTGACACGGGGTGACACGGGGGTGACACGGGGGGTGACACAGGGACACAGGGAGGGTGACATGGTGACACAGGTGACACAGGGGTGACACGGGGACACATGGCACAAGTGACACAGGTGATACAGGTAGGGTATTGGGGACACGGGGGGTGACACGGGGACACAGGTGACACGGGGTGACACGGGGGTGACACGGGGGTGACACAGGGACACAGGGAGGGTGACATGGTGACACAGGTGACACGGGGGTGACACAGGGACACATGGCACAAGTGACACAGGTGATACAGGTAGGGTATTGGGGACACGGGGGTGACACGGGGACACAGGTGACACGGGGGTGACACGGGGGTGACACGGGGGTGACACGGGGACACAAGGGACACGGGGGTGACACGGGGTGACATGGTGACAGGTGACACAGGAAGGTGACATGGGGACACAGTGACACAGTGAGGGTGACACAGGGACACAGATAACACTGGGTGACACGGGGACACGGTGACACGGGGTGACGGGCACAGTGACATGGGGGTGACATGGGGGTGACAGGGGACACGGTGACACGGGAGTGACACAGGAAGGGTGACACGGGGACATGGGTGACACAAGGGCGTGACACAGGGACATGGTGACACGGGGTGACACAGGGACACAGGTGACACGGGGGTGACACAGGGTGACACAGGGACATGGTGACACAGGGGGGTGACACAGGGACATGGTGACACAGGGGGTGACACAGGGACACAGGTGACACGGGGGTGACACGGGGTGACACAGGGACATGGTGACACAGGTGACATGGGGACACAGGTGACACGGGGTGACACAGGGACATGGGTGACACAGGGGGGTGACACAGGGACATGGTGACACAGGGGGGTGACACAGGGACATGGTGACACGGGTGACATGGGGACACAGGTGACACAGGGGGGTGACACAGGGACACAGGTGACATGGGGGTGACACGGGGTGACACAGGGACATGGTGACAGGGGGGTGACACGGGGACACAGGTGACACAGGTGACACAGGTGACACAGGGGGATGACACAGACATGGTGACACAGGGGGGTGACACGGGGACACAGGTGACACAGGGGTGACACAGGGGGGGTGACACAGGGACATGGTGACACAGGGGGGTGACACGAGGACACAGGTGACACGGGGGTGACACAGGGGGGTGACATGGGGACATGGTGACAAAGGGGGGTGACACGAGGACACAGGTGACACGGGGGTGACACAGGGGGGTGACATGGGGACATGGTGACAAAGGGGGGTGACACGGGGTGTCGGGGGGTGACACAGTGACACAGGGTGACATAGTGACACAGGTGACACAGGAAGGGTGACATGGGGACATGGGGACAGAGGGGGGTGACGTGGTGACACAGGGGTGACACAGGGGGGTGACACAAGGACACGGTGACACGGGGGGGTGACACAGTGGGTGACATGGGGACCCGGTGACACAGGAAGGGTGACATGGGGACATTGCGACACGGGGGGTGACATGGTGACACGGGGGTGACACGGGGGTGACACAGTGACACAGGGACACAGGTGACACGGGGGTGGCACGGGGTGACACAGGGACATGGTGACACAGGGTGACATGGGGACACAGGTGACACAGGGGGGTGACACAGGGACACAGGTGACACGGGGGGGACACGGGGTGACACAGGGACATGGGTGACACAGGGGGGTGACACAGGGACATGGTGACACAGGGGGGTGACACGGGGACACAGGTGACACAGGTGACACAGGGGGATGACACAGACATGGTGACACAGGGGGGTGACACGGGGGTGACACAGTGACACAGGGTGACATGGTGACACAGGTGACACAGGAAGGGTGACATGGGGACATGGGGACAGAGGGGGTGACGTGGTGACACAGGGGTGACACAGGGGGGTGACACAAGGACACGGTGACACAGTGGGTGACATGGGGACACAGTGACACAGGGGTGACATGGTGACACAGTGACACAGGGTGACACGGGAACACAGGTGACACAGGGGGGGTGACATGGGGACATGGTAACACAGGGGTGACACAGGGGGGGTGACACAGGGACATGGTGACACAGGGGGGTGACACGAGGACACAGGTGACACGGGGGTGACACAGGGGGGTGACATGGGGACATGGTGACAAAGGGGGGTGACACGGGGTGTCGGGGGTGACACAGTGACACAGGGTGACATAGTGACACAGGTGACACAGGAAGGGTGACATGGGGACATGGGGACAGAGGGGGTGACATGGTGACACAGGGGTGACACAGGGGGGTGACACAAGGACACGGTGACACAGTGGGTGACATGGGGACATGGTGACACGGAGGTGACATGGGGACATTGCGACACGGGGGGGTGACATGGTGACACGGGGGTGACACGGGGGGGTGACACAAGGACACGGCGACACAGGAAGGGTGACATGGGGACACAGTGACACGGGGGTGACATGGGGGAGACACAGTGACACAGGGTGACACGGGGACACAGGTGACACAGGGGGGGTGACATGGGGACATGGTAACACAGGGGGTGACACGGGGACACGGGGTGACACGGGGGTGACACGGGGACACGGGGACACAGGGGGTGACACAGGGACACGGGGTGACATGGGGACATGGGGTGACACGGGGGGGTGACATGGGGACATGGTGACACAGGGGGTGACACGGGGTGACACGGGGACACAGTGACACAAATGGTGACACGGGGACACGGGGTGACATGGGGACACGGTGACACAGAGGGTGCCACAGGAAGGGTGACATGGTGACACGGTGACACAGAGGGTGACATGGGGACACGGTGACACAGGGGATGACAGCAGGTGACACAGGGGGTGACACAGGGACATGGGGTGACACAGGGGGGGTGACATGGGGACACGGTGACACGGGGTGACACGGGGAGACGGGGTGACACGGTGACACAGGGGTGACACGGTGACATAGGGGTGACATGGGGACACGGGGTGACACGGGGACACGGGGTGACACGGGGGGTGACACAGGGGGTGACACGGTGACACAGGGGTGACACAGGGACACAGGGGGTGACACAGGGGGTGACACAGGGGGTGACACAGGGGTGACACGGTGACACAGGGGGTGACACGGTGACACAGGGGGTGACACGGGGACCCACCTGTTCCCGCGGGGGGGGCGCGGTGACCGTCCACATGTCGTAACAGCCGGGCAGCTCGAACGTGGTCACCACCTGCGGCCGGATGCTGCGCTGGGGACAGGGACACCGTCAGGGGACACCGAGGGGACAGGGACAGGGACAGAGGACACCGAGGGGACAGGGACAGGGACACCGTCAGGGGACACCGATGGGGACAGGGACAGGGACACCGTCAGGGGACACCGAGGGGACACCAAGGGGACAGGGACACCGAGGGGACAGGGACAGGGTCAGGGGACACCGATGGGGAAAGGGACACCGTCAGGGGACACCGAGGGGACAGGGACAGGGTCAGGGGACACCAATGGGGACAGGGACACCATCAGGGGACACCGAGGGGACACCGAGGGGACACCGAGGGGACAGGGAGAGGGGACACTGAGGGGACAGGGACAGGGTCAGGGGACACCAAGGGGACAGGGGACACCGAGGGGACAGGAACAGGGACATGGTCAGGGGACACTGATGGGGACAGGGACAGGGGACACCGAGGGGACAGGGAGAGGGGACACCGAGGGGACAGGGACAGGGTCAGGGGACACCGATGGGGACAGGGACAGGGACACCCTCAGGGGACACCGAGGGGACACGGAGGGGACACCGAGGGGACAGGGACACCGAGGGGACAGGGGACACTGATGGGGACACCGATGGGGACAGCGGTCAGGGGACACGGTCAGGGTCAGGGGACACCGAGGGGACAGGGAGAGGGGACACTGAGGGGACACGGTCAGGGTCAGGGGACACCAAGGGGACAGGGACAGGGACACCGCCAGGGGACACCGAGGGGACACCAAGGGGACAGGGACACCGAGGGGACACCGAGGGGACACCGAGGGGACAGGGACACCGATGGGGACAGGGACAGGGACACCGCCAGGGGACACCGAGGGGACACCGAGGGGACAGGGACACGGTCAGGGGACACCGAGGGGACAGGGACAGGGACACGGTCAAGGGATTTTTGGGGTGTCCCTGGGGGTACAGGCGGGTTGTGGGGTACCCCATGGATTTTTGGGGGTACAGGCGGGTTTTGGGGTACCCCATGGATTTTTGGGGGTACAGGCGGGTTTTGGGGTACCCCAGGGATTTTTGGGGGTACAGGCGGGTTTTGGGGTACCCCAGGGATTTTTGGGGGTACAGGCGGGTTTTGGGGTACCCCATGGATTTTTGGGGGTACAGGCGGGTTTTGGGGTGTCCCTGGGATTTTTGGGGTGTCCCTGGGAGTACAGGCGGGTTTTGGGGTACCCCAGGGATTTTTGGGCTGTCCCTGGGGGTACAGGCAGGTTTTGGGGTACCCCAGGGATTTTTGGGGGTACAGGCGGGTTTTGGGGTACCCCATGGATTTTTGGGGGTACAGGCGGGTTTTGGGGTGTCCCTGGGATTTTTGGGGGTACAGGCGGGTTTTGGGGTACCCCATGGATTTTTGGGGGTACAGGCGGGTTTTGGGGTACCCCATGGATTTTTGGGGGTACAGGCGGGTTTTGGGGTACCCCATGGATTTTTGGGGGTACAGGCGGGTTTTGGGGTACCCCAGGGATTTTTGGGGGTACAGGCGGGTTTTGGGGTACCCCAGGGATTTTTGGGGGTACAGGCGGGTTTTGGGGTACCCCATGGATTTTTGGGGGTACAGGCGGGTTTTGGGGTGTCCCATGGATTTTTGGGGGTACAGGCGGGTTTTGGGGTACCCCATGGATTTTTGGGGGTACAGGCGGGTTTTGGGGTACCCATGGGATTTTTGGGGGTACAGGCGGGTTTTGGGGTGTCCCATGGATTTTTGGGGGTACAGGCGGGTTTTGGGGTACCCCATGGATTTTTGGGGGTACAGGCGGGTTTTGGGGTGTCCCATGGATTTTTGGGGGTACAGGCGGGTTTTGGGGTACCCCAGGGATTTTTGGGGTGTCCCTGGGATTACAGGCGGGTTTTGGGGTACCCATGGGGTTTTTGGGGTGTCCCTGGGGGGTACAGGTGCTCCCCAGGCTTTGGGGTCACCCTGGTTCACCCCAGCTCTGCTCTGGCACCGGGGTCGGCCCCCCGGGAACCTCCCGCGGGGGGACTGGGCGGTGCCTGGGGTTTTGGGGTTCGGGGGGATTTGGGGTTCAGGGGGGGGTTGGGGTTCGGGGGGGTTGGGGTTTTGGGGTTTGGGACGGATTTGGGGTTCAGGGGGGGATTTGGGTTTAAGGGGGGATTTGGGGTTTTGGGGTTCAGGGGGGATTTGGGGTTTAGGGGTGGATTTGGGGTTCGGGGGTGGATTTGAGGTTCGGGGGGATTTGGGGTTCGGGGGGATTTGGGGTTCAGGGGGGGTTTGGGGTTCAGGAAGGGTTGGAGGTTTTGGGGTTCAGGGGGGATTTGGGGTTCGGGGGGTTTTGGGGTTCGGGGGGGATTTGGGGTTCAACGGGGGATTTGGGGTTCAGGGGGGGTTTGAGGTTTTGGGGTTCAGGGGGGATTTGGGGTTCAGGGGGGATTTGGGGTTTGGGGGGATTTGGGGTTTGGGGGATTTGGGGCTCAGGGGGGTTTGGGGTTTTGGGGTTCGGGGGGTTTTGGGGTTCGGGGGGATTTGGGGTTTAGGGGGCTCTGGGCGGTGCGGGAGTTGGGCCTGGGGTTTTGGGGTTCAGGAGGGATTTGGGGTTCAGTAGGGATTTTGGGTTTTGGGGTTCGGGGGGATTTGGGGTTCAGGGGGGGTTTGAGGTTTTGGGGTTCGGGGGGGATTTGGGGTTCAGGGGGGGTTTGGCGTTCAGGGGGGGATTTGGGGTTCGGGGGGATTTGGGGTTTTGGGGTTCAGGGGGGGATTTGGGGTTCAGGAGGGCGTTGGGGTTCGGGGGGGATTTAGGGTTTGGGGGTTCAGGGGGGATTTGGGGTTCAGGGGGGATTTGGGGTTCGGGGGGGATTTGGGGTTTTGGGGTTCAGGGGGGATTTGGGGTTCGGGGGGGATTTGGGGTTTGGGGGTTCAGGGGGGATTTGGGGTTCAGGGGGGGTTTGGGGTTCAGGAAGGGTTGGAGGTTTTGGGGTTCAGGGGGGTTTGGGGTTCAGGGGGGATTTGGGGTTCAGGGGGGTTTGGGGTTTTGGGGTTCAGGGGGGATTTGGGGTTCGGGGGGATTTGGGGTTCAGGGGGATTTGGGGTTCAGGGGGGTTCGGGGGGGATTTGGGGTTCAGGGGGGATTTGGGGTTCAGGGGGGATTTGGGGTTTTGGGGTTCAGGGGGGATTTGGAGTTCAGGGGGGGTTGAGGTTTTGGGGTTCAGGGGGGATTTGGGTTTCGGGGGGGATTTGGGGTTTTGGGGTTCGGGGGGATTTGGGGTTCGGGGGGATTTGGGGTTTTGGGGTTCAGGGGGGGATTTGGGGTTCCGGAGGGCGTTGGGGTTCGGGGGGGATTTGGGGTTCAGGGGGGATTTGGGGTTCAGGGGGGATTTGGGGTTTTGGGGTTCAGGGGGGATTTGGAGTTCAGGGGGGGTTGGAGGTTTTGGGGTTCAGGGGGGATTTGGGGTTCGGGGGGATTTGGGGTTCAGGGGGGGTTTGGGGTTCAGGAAGGGTTGGAGGTTTTGGGGTTCAGGGGGGATTTGGGGTTCGGGGGGATTTGGGGTTCAGGGGGATTTAGGGTTCAGGGGGGTTTGGGGGTTCGGGGGGGATTTGGGGTTCAGGGGGGGTTTGGGGTTCAGGGGGGGATTTGGGGTTCGGGGGGATTTGGGGTTTTGGGGTTCAGGGGGGGATTTGGGGTTCAGGAGGGCGTTGGGGTTCGGGGGGGATTTGGGGTTTGGGGGTTCAGGGGGGATTTGGGGTTTGGGGGTTCAGGGGGGATTTGGGGTTCGGGGGGGATTTGGGGTTTGGGTGTTCAGGGGGGATTTGGGGTTCAGGGGGGGTTTGGGATTCAGGAAGGGTTGGAGGTTTTGGGGTTCAGGGGGGATTTGGGGTTCGGGGGGATTTGGGGTTCAGGGGGATTTGGGGTTAAGGGGGGTTTGGGGTTTTGGGGTTCGGGGGGAATTTGGGGTTCAGGAGGATTTGAGGTTCAGGGGGGGTTTGGGGTTTTGGGGTTCGGGGGGGACTGGGCAGTGCGGGGGCTGGGCCTGGGGTTTGGGGGTTCGGGGGGATTTGGGGTTTGTGGGGTGCAGGGGTGGTTTTGGGGTGTTTCTGGGGTGGTTTTAGGGTGGTTTTGGGGTGGTTTTTGGGGTCCCAGGGGTGGTTTTGGGGTCCCAGGGCTGATTTTGGGGTGGTTATTGGGGTCCCAGGGTTGTTTTTAGGGTCCCAGGGGTGTTTTTGGGGTGTTTTTGGGGTGTTTTTGGGATACCTACAGCACAGTCAGCGCCCCGTTCTTGCCGTACCCCGAGCACAGGGAGGCTTTGGGGTTATGGGGATTTTGGGGTCCCAGGGTTGTTTTTGGGGTGGTTTTGGGGTCCCAGGGGTGGTTTTGGGGTCCCAGGGATGTTTTTGGGGTCCCAGGGATGATTTTGGGGTGGTTTTTGGTCCCAGGGGTGTTTTTGGGGTGTTTTTGGGGTGTTTTTGGGGTTTTGGGATACCTACAGCACAGTCAGCGCCCCGTTCTTGCCGTACCCCGAGCACAGGGAGGCTTTGGGGTTATGGGGATTTTGGGGTCCCAGGGGTGTTTTTGGGGTGGTTTTTGGGGTCCCAGGGATGTTTTTGGGGTGTTTTTGGGATGTTTTTGGGGTGATTTTGGGGTCCCAGGGGTGTTTTGGGGGTCCCAGGGATGGTTTTTGGGGTGTTTTTGGGGTTTTGGGGTACCTGCAGCACGGTCAGCGCCCCGTTCTTGCCGTACCCCGAGCACAGGGAGGCTTTGGGGTTATGGGGATTTTGGGGTCCCAGGGATCATTTTGGGGTGGTTTTTGGGGTCCCGGGGATGTTTTTGGGATGTTTTTGGGGTCCCAGGGATGGTTTTTGGGGTGGTTTTTGGGGTTTTTGGGGTACCTGCAGCACGGTCAGCGCCCCGTTCTTGCCGTACCCCGAGCACAGGACGATCTCCAGGTCGGGCTCGGGGCTGTTCTGGAACTGCAGAGACAGCGGGGTCAGCTTTGGGGTCATTTGGGGTCATTTGGGGTCATTTGGGGTCATTTGGGGTCAGGTTTGGGGTCATTTGGGGTCAGCTTTGGGGTCATTTGGGGTCATTTGGGGTCATTTGGGGTCAGCTTTGGGGTCAGCTTTGGGGTCATTTGGGGTCATTTGGGGTCATTTGGGGTCAGCTTTGGGGTCATTTGGGGTCAGCTTTGAGGTCAGCTTTGGGGTCATTTGGGGTCATTTGGGGTCATTTGGGGTCAGCTTTGGGGTCAGCTTTGGGGTCATTTGGGGTCAGCTTTGGGGTCAGCTTTGGGGTCATTTGGGGTCATTTGGGGTCAGCTTTGGGGTCATTTGGGGTCATTTGGGGTCATTTGGGGTCAGGTGTGGGGTCATTTGGGGACAGCTTTGGGGTCATTTGGGGTCATTTGGGGTCATTTGGGGTCAGCTTTGGGGTCATTTGGGGTCATTTGGGGTCAGCTTTGGGGTCATTTGGGGTCATTTGGGGTCATTTGGGGTCAGGTGTGGGGTCATTTGGGGTCATTTGGGGTCATTTGGGGTCAGCTTTGGGGTCATTTGGGGTCAGGTTTGGGGTCATTTGGGGTCAGGTGTGGGGTCAGCTTTGGGGTCATTTGGGGTCATTTGGGGTCAATTGGGGTCAGGTGTGGGGTCATTTGGGGTCATTTGGGGTCATTTGGGGTCAGCTTTGGGGTCATTTGGGGTCGTTTGGGGTCATTTGGGGTCAGGTGTGGGGTCAGCTTTGGGGTCATTTGGGGTCATTTGGGGTCAGGTTTGGGGTCAGGTTTGGGGTCAGCTTTGGGGTCAGGTTTGGGGTCATTTGGGGTCATTTGGGGTCATTTGGGGTCATTTGGGGTCAGCTTTGGGGTCATTTGGGGTCATTTGGGGTCAGCTTTGGGGTCATTTGGGGTCATTTGGGGTCATTTGGGGTCATTTGGGGTCAGCTTTGGGGTCAGCTTTGGGGTCATTTGGGGTCATTTGGGGTCATTTGGGGTCAGGTTTGGGGTCATTTGGGGTCATTTGGGGTCAGGTTTGGGGTCATTTGGGGTCAGGTTTGGGGTCATTTGGGGTCATTTGGGGTCATTTGGGGTCAGCTTTGGGGTCAGCTTTGGGGTCATTTGGGGTCATTTGGGGTCATTTGGGGTCAGATTTGGGGTCAGCTTTGGAGTCATTTGGGGTCATTTGGGGTCATTTGGGGTCATTTGGGGTCAGGTGTGGGGTCATTTGGGGTCATTTGGGGTCAGCTTTGGGGTCATTTGGGGTCAGGTTTGGGGTCATTTGGGGTCATTTGGGGTCATTTGGGGTCATTTGGGGTCAGCTTTGGGGTCATTTGGGGTCATTTGGGGTCAGCTTTGGGGTCATTTGGGGTCATTTGGGGTCATTTGGGGTCAGCTTTGGGGTCATTTGGGGTCAGCTTTGGGGTCATTTGGGGTCATTTGGGGTCAGCTTTGGGGTCATTTGGGGTCATTTGGGGTCAGGTTTGGGGTCATTTGGGGTCATTTGGGGTCAGGTTTGGGGTCATTTGGGGTCAGGTTTGGGGTCATTTGGGGTCGTTTGGGGTCATTTGGGGTCATTTGGGGTCATTTGGGGTCATTTGGGGTCAGCTTTGGGGTCATTTGGGGTCAGCTTTGGGGTCATTTGGGGTCATTTGGGGTCAGCTTTGGGGTCATTTGGGGTCATTTGGGGTCATTTGGGGTCAGCTTTGGGGTCATTTGGGGTCAGCTTTGGGGTCATTTGGGGTCATTTGGGGTCAGCTTTGGGGTCATTTGGGGTCAGGTGTGGGGTAATTTGGGGTCATTTGGGGTCATTTGGGGTCAGCTTTGGGGTCATTTGGGGTCATTTGGGGTCATTTGGGGTCAGCTTTGGGGTCAGCTTTGGGGTCATTTGGGGTCATTTGGGGTCAGGTTTGGGGTCATTTGGGGTCATTTGGGGTCAGGTTTGGGGTCATTTGGGGTCAGGTTTGGGGTCATTTGGGGTCAGCTTTGGGGTCATTTGGGGTCATTTGGGGTCAGCTTTGGGGTCATTTGGGGTCATTTGGGGTCAGCTTTGGGGTCATTTGGGGTCAGCTTTGGGGTCATTTGGGGTCGTTTGGGGTCATTTGGGGTCAGGTTTGGGGTCAGCTTTGGGGTCATTTGGGGTCGTTTGGGGTCAGCTTTGGGGTCATTTGGGGTCATTTGGGGTCATTTGGGGTCAGCTTTGGGGTCATTTGGGGTCATTTGGGGTCAGCTTTGGGGTCAGCTTTGGGGTCATTTGGGGTCATTTGGGGTCAGGTTTGGGGTCATTTGGGGTCATTTGGGGTCAGCTTTGGGGTCATTTGGGGTCATTTGGGGTCATTTGGGGTCAGCTTTGGGGTCATTTGGGGTCATTTGGGGTCAGGTTTGGGGTCATTTGGGGTCATTTGGGGTCAGGTTTGGGGTCATTTGGGGTCAGCTTTGGGGTCATTTGGGGTCATTTGGGGTCAGCTTTGGGGTCATTTGGGGTCAGGTTTGGGGTCATTTGGGGTCATTTGGGGTCAGGTGTGGGGTCAGCTTTGGGGTCATTTGGGGTCATTTGGGGTCATTTGGGGTCAGGTTTGGGGTCATTTGGGGTCATTTGGGGTCAGCTTTGGGGTCAGCTTTGGGGTCATTTGGGGTCATTTGGGGTCATTTGGGGTCATTTGGGGTCATTTGGGGTCAGCTTTGGGGTCATTTGGGGTCATTTGGGGTCAGCTTTGGGGTCATTTGGGGTCATTTGGGGTCAGCTTTGGGGTCATTTGGGGTCAGCTTTGGGGTCAGCTTTGGGGTCATTTGGGGTCAGCTTTGGGGTCATTTGGGGTCATTTGGGGTCATTTGGGGTCATTTGGGGTCATTTGGGGTCAGCTTTGGGGTCATTTGGGGTCATTTGGGGTCAGCTTTGGGGTCATTTGGGGTCATTTGGGGTCATTTGGGGTCACTTGGGGTCAGCTTTGGGGTCATTTGGGGTCAGCTTTGGGGTCATTTGGGGTCATTTGGGGTCAGCTTTGGGGTCATTTGGGGTCATTTGGGGTCATTTGGGGTCATTTGGGGTCAGCTTTGGGGTCATTTGGGGTCATTTGGGGTCAGCTTTGGGGTCATTTGGGGTCAGCTTTGGGGTCATTTGGGGTCATTTGGGGTCAGCTTTGGGGTCATTTGGGGTCAGCTTTGGGGTCATTTGGGGTCATTTGGGGTCAGCTTTGGGGTCATTTGGGGTCATTTGGGGTCAGCTTTGGGGTCATTTGGGGTCAGGTTTGGGGTCATTTGGGGTCATTTGGGGTCATTTGGGGTCATTTGGGGTCAGCTTTGGGGTCATTTGGGGTCAGCTTTGGGGTCATTTGGGGTCATTTGGGGTCATTTGGGGTCAGCTTTGGGGTCATTTGGGGTCAGCTTTGGGGTCATTTGGGGTCAGGTTTGGGGTCATTTGGGGTCATTTGGGGTCAGGTTTGGGGTCATTTGGGGTCATTTGGGGTCAGCTTTGGGGTCATTTGGGGTCAGGTTTGGGGTCATTTGGGGTCATTTGGGGTCATTTGGGGTCAGCTTTGGGGTCATTTGGGGTCATTTGGGGTCAGCTTTGGGGTCATTTGGGGTCATTTGGGGTCAGCTTTGGGGTCATTTGGGGTCAGGTTTGGGGTCATTTGGGGTCATTTGGGGTCAGCTTTGGGGTCATTTGGGGTCAGCTTTGGGGTCATTTGGGGTCATTTGGGGTCATTTGGGGTCAGCTTTGGGGTCATTTGGGGTCATTTGGGGTCAGCTTTGGGGTCATTTGGGGTCATTTGGGGTCATTTGGGGTCAGCTTTGGGGTCAGCTTTGGGGTCATTTGGGGTCAGCTTTGAGGTCAGCTTTGGGGTCATTTGGGGTCATTTGGGGTCAGGTGTGGGGTCATTTGGGGTCATTTGGGGTCAGCTTTGGGGTCATTTGGGGTCAGGTGCGGGGTCAGGTTTGGGGTCATTTGGGGTCATTTGGGGTCAGGTTTGGGGTCAGGTTTGGGGTAAATTTTGGGGTAATTTTGGGGTAAATTTTGAGGATTTTGGGGTAATTCTGGGGTAATTTTGGGGTAATTTTGGGGTAAATTTTGGGGATTTTGGGTCCGTTTTGCCCCTCACCTCCTCGGACAGGAAGGCCGGGTTTGGGGTAATTTTGGGGTAATTTTGGGGTAATTTTGGGGTAAATTTTGGGGATTTTGGGTCCGTTTTGCCCCTCACCTCCTCGGACAGGAAGGCCGGGTTTGGGGTAATTTTGGGGTAATTTTGGGGTAATTTTGGGGTAAATTTTGGGGATTTTGGGTCCGTTTTGCCCCTCACCTCCTCGGACAGGAAGGCCGGGTTTGGGGTAATTTTGGGGTAATTTTGGGGTAATTTTGGGGTAATTTTGGGGTAATTTTGGGGTAAATTTTGGGGTAATTTTGGGTCCGTTTTGCCCCTCACCTCCTCGGACAGGAAGGCCGGGTTTGGGGTAATTTTGGGGTAATTTTGGGGTAATTTTGGGGTACATTTTGGGGTAATTTTGGGGTAATTTTGGGGTAAATTTTGGGGTAATTTTGGGTCCGTTTTGCCCCTCACCTCCTCGGACAGGAAGGCCGGGTTTGGGGTAAATTTTGGGGTAATTTTGGGGTAAATTTTGGGGATTTTGGGTCCGTTTTGCCCCTCACCTCCTCGGACAGGAAGGCCGGGTTTGGGGTAATTTTGGGGTAATTTTGGGGTAATTTTGGGGTAAATTTTGGGGATTTTGGGTCCGTTTTGCCCCTCACCTCCTCGGACAGGAAGGCCGGGTTTGGGGTAATTTTGGGGTAATTTTGGGGTAATTTTGGGGTAATTTTGGGGTAATTTTGGGGTAAATTTTGGGGATTTTGGGTCCGTTTTGCCCCTCACCTCCTCGGACAGGAAGGCCGGGTTTGGGGTAATTTTGGGGTAATTTTGGGGTAAATTTTGGGGTAAATTGTGGGGATTTTGAGGTAATTTTGGAGTATATTTTGGGGTAATTTTGGAGTATATTTTGGGGTAATTTTGGGGTAATTTTGGGGTAATTTTGGGGTAAATTTTGGGGATTTTGGGTCCGTTTTGCCCCTCACCTCCTCGGACAGGAAGGCCGGCTCCCCCATGGCGGCGTTGGCGCAGGGCCCGATGTTGAGGATGCTGTCACACACCTGGCACGGGGACACGGCGTCACCGCGGGGTCACGCCGGGGACGGGGGGGACAGGGAGGTGACACACGGGTGACACGGGTGACACACGGGTGACACATGGGTGACACTGGTGACAGAGGGGACAGGGAGGTGACACATGGGTGACAGGGGACAGGGAGATGACACACGAGTGACACAGGTGACACACAGGTGACACTGGTGACAGAGGGGACAGGGAGGTGACACACAAGTGACAGAGGTGACACACAGGTGACACAGGTGACAGAGTGGACAGGGAGATGACACACGAGAGACACGTGACAGAGGTGACACAGGTGACACACAGGTGCCACAGGTGACAGAGGGGACAGGGAGGTGACACACGGGTGACAGAGGTGACACACGGGTGACACACAGGTGACAGAGGTGACAGAGGGGACAGAGGTGACACAGGTGACAGAGGGGACAGGGAGGTGACACACGGGTGACACAGGTGACACACAGGTGACACATGGGTGACACAGGTGACACACGGGTGACACAGGTGACTGAGGTGACAGGGAGGTGACACACAAGTGACAGAGGTGACAGAGGTGACACAGGTGACACACGGGTGACACAGACAGGTGACAGACAGGTGACACACACAGGTGACACACAGGTGACAGACAGCGGACAGTGACATACCTCAAAGGAGTAGGTGGCCAGGTTGGGGTGACACACAGGTGACACAGGTGACACACAGGTGACACACAGGTGACAGTGACATAGACAGGTGACACACAGGTGACAGGTGACACACAGGTGACACACAGGTGACAGTGACATAGACAGGTGACACACAGGTGACAGGTGACACACAGGTGACAGTGACATACCTCGAAGGAGTAGGTGGCCAGGTTGGGGTGACAGGGAGGTGACACAGGTGACAGGTGACACAGGTGACACAGGTGACAGGTGACAGTGACATACCTCGAAGGAGTAGGTGGCCAGGTTGGGGTGACAGGGAGGTGACACAGGTGACACACACAGGTGACACACAGGTGACACACAGGTGACAGTGACATACCTCGAAGGAGTAGGTGACCAGGTTGGGGTGACAGGGAGGTGACACACAGGTGACACAGGTGACAGACAGGTGACAGACAGGTGACACACAGGTGACACACAGGTGACACACAGGTGACAGTGACATACCTCGAAGGAGTAGGTGGCCAGGTTGGGGTGACACACAGGTGACAGACAGGTGACAGACGACACACACAGGTGACAGTGACATACCTCAAAGGAGTAGGTGGCCAGGTTGGGGTGACAGACAGGTGACACACAGGTGACACACACAGGTGACAGACAGGTGACAGTGACATACCTCGAAGGAGTAGGTGGCCAGGTTGGGGTGACAGGGAGGTGACACACACAGGTGACACACAGGTGACAGACAGGTGACACACAGGTGACACACAGGTGACAGACAGGTGACACACAGGTGACAGTGACATACCTCGAAGGAGTAGGTGGCCAGGTTGGGGTGACACACAGGTGACACACAGGTGACAGACGACACACACAGGTGACAGTGACATACCTCAAAGGAGTAGGTGGCCAGGTTGGGGTGACAGGGAGGTGACACACAGGTGACAGGTGACACAGACAGGTGACAGACAGGTGACAGTGACATACCTCGAAGGAGTAGGTGGCCAGGTTGGGGTGACAGGGAGGTGACACAGGTGACACAGACAGGTGACAGACACAGGTGACAGACAGGTGACACAGACAGGTAACACACACAGGTGACAGTGACATACCTCGAAGGAGTAGGTGGCCAGGTTGGGGTGACAGGGAGGTGACACAGATGACACACAGGTGACACACAGGTGACAGGTGACACACACAGGTGACACACACAGGTGACAGTGACATACCTCGAAGGAGTAGGTGGCCAGGTTGGGGTGACAGGGAGGTGACACACAGGTGACACACAGGTGACACACAGGTGACACACACAGGTGACAGTGACATACCTCGAAGGAGTAGGTGGCCAGGTTGGGGTGACAGACAGGTGACACACAGGTGACACACAGGTGACACACACAGGTGACAGACAGGTGACAGTGACATACCTCGAAGGAGTAGGTGGCCAGGTTGGGGTGACAGGGAGGTGACACACACAGGTGACACACAGGTGACAGACAGGTGACACACAGGTGACAGACAGGTGACAGACAGGTGACACACACAGGTGACAGTGACATACCTCGAAGGAGTAGGTGGCCAGGTTGGGGTGACAGGGAGGTGACACACAGGTGACACAGGTGACACACAGGTGACACACAGGTGACAGTGACATACCTCGAAGGAGTAGGTGGCCAGGTTGGGGTGACACACAGGTGACACACAGGTGACAGACGACACACACAGGTGACAGTGACATACCTCAAAGGAGTAGGTGGCCAGGTTGGCGTGACAGGTGACACACAGGTGACACACAGGTGACACACACAGGTGACAGTGACATACCTCAAAGGAGTAGGTGGCCAGGTTGGGGTGACAGGGAGGTGACACACAGGTGACACACAGGTGACAGTGACACACCTCGAAGGAGTAGGTGGCCAGGTTGGGGTGACAGGTGACACACAGGTGGCAGGGAGGTGACACAGGTGACAGACAGGGGGGGGGGGGGGGGGGGGGGGGGTGACAGTGACATACCTCGAAGGAGTAGGTGGCCAGGTTGGGGTGACACACAGGTGACAGGTGACAGACAGGTGACACACAGGTGACAGGTGACACAGACAGGTGACACAGGTGACAGACAGGTGACAGACAGGTGACAGTGACACACCTCGAAGGAGTAGGTGGCCAGGTTGGGGTGACAGGTGACACACAGGTGGCAGGGAGGTGACACAGGTGACAGACAGGTGACAGTGACATACCTCGAAGGAGTAGGTGGCCAGGTTGGGGTGACAGGGAGGTGACACACACAGGTGACAGTGACATACCTCGAAGGAGTAGGTGGCCAGGTTGGGGTGACAGGGAGGTGACACAGGTGGCAGACAGGTGACAGGTGACAGGTGACAGTGACATACCTCGAAGGAGTAGGTGGCCAGCTTGGGGTGACACACAGGTGACAGGTGACAGACAGGTGACACAGGTGACAGGTGACAGGTGACAGTGACATACCTCGAAGGAGTAGGTGGCCAGCTGTGTCCCCGAGGCCGCCTCGCTGCCGTACACCTCGATCTCGTCCACCTCGTCCTGCGCCTGCGGCTTCCCCCCCTGCCACGGGGACACACCTGTGTCACCTGAGTGTCACCTGTGTGTCACCTGTGTGTCACCTGAGTGTCACATGGTCACCTGAGTGTCACCTGTGTCACCTGAGTGTCACCTGTGTCACCTGTGTGTCACCTGTGTCACCCCCTGACACGGGGACACACCTGTGTCACCTGTGTCACCCCCCTGCCATGGGGACACACCTGTGTCACCTGAGTGTCACCTGTGTGTCACCTGGGTCACCTGTGTCACCCCCCTGCCACAGGGACACACCTGTGTCACCTGTGTCACCTGTGTGTCACCTGGGTGTCACCTGAGTGTCACCTGTGTGTCACGTGTGTGTCACCTGTGTCACCCCCCTGCCACGGGGACACACCTGTGTCACCTGTGTGTCACCTGTGTGCCACCTGTGTCACCTGTGTCACCTCAGAGTGTCCTCAGGTGTCCCCCAGATGTCCCCAGGTGTCCCCAGGTGTCCCCAGATGTGTCCCCAGGTGTGTCCCCAGGTGTGTCCCAGGTGTTCCCCAGGTGTCCCCAGGTGTCCCCAGGTGTCCCCAGCTGTCCCCAGGTGTGTCCCCAGGTGTGTCCCCATGTGTGTCCCAGATGTCCCCAGGTGTCCCCAGGTGTCCCCAGGTGTGTCCCCAGGTCCCCACTGTCCCCCAGTGTGTCCCCAGCTGTCCCCAGGTGTCCCCAGCTGTCCCCAGGTGTCTCCAGGTGTGTCCCCACATCCCCAG
>NC_089683.1:2023842-2053386 GCF_031753505.1 Anomalospiza imberbis
ATAATTTTGGGGTGCTGCTACGGGTTTTTTGGGGTGCTCTCAGGGGTTTTTGGGGTGCTATTGGAGGTTTTGGGGTGCTGGGACTCAGTTTTTGGGGTGAACTAACGGGTTTTTGGGGTGCTGGGACTCAGTTTTTGGGGTGCCGTAGATAATTTTGGGGTGCCGTTGCAGATTTTGGGGTGCCCTAACGGTATTTTGGGGTGCTGTTCCCCCAGCTCTCGGTGGTGGAGTACGACCCCGATTTGGGGTGCTGTGACTCAGTTTTTGGGGTGCTGGGACTCAGTTTTTGGGGTGCTGTGGCTCAGTTTTTGGGGTGCCATTGCAGATTTTGGGGTGCCGTTACAGATTTTGGGGTGCCCTAATGGGATTTTGGGGTGCTGTGACTCAGTTTTGGGGTGCCGTTACAGATTTTGGGGTGCTGTAGATAATTTTGGGGTGCTGTTACAGATTTTGGGGTGCCATTGCAGATTTTGGGGTGTTGTGACTCAGTTTTGGGGTGCTCTAGATAATTTTGGGGTGCCATTGCAGATTTTGGGGTGCTGTAGATAATTTTGGGGTGCCGTTGCAGATTTTGGGGTGCCCTAACGGTTTTTGGGGTGCTGTTCCCCCAGCTCTCGGTGGTGGAGTACGACCCCGATTTGGGGTGCTGTGACTCAGTTTTTGGGGTGCCATTGCAGATTTTGGGGTGCTGGGACTCAGTTTTGGGGTGCCATTGCAGATTTTGGGGTGCTGTAGATAACTTTGGGGTGCTGTAGATAATGTTGGGGTGCCGTTGCAGATTTTGGGGTGCCCTAACCGGTTTTTTGGGGTGCTGTTCCCCCAGCTCTCGGTGGTGGAGTACGGCACCGATTTGGGGTGCTGGGACTCAGTTTTGGGGTGCAGTGACTCAGTTTTTGGGGTGCCATTGCAGATTTTGGGGTGCTGTAGATAATTTTGGGGTGCCGTTACAGATTTTGGGGTGCCCTAACGGTTTTTGGGGTGCTGGGACTCAGTTTTTGGGGTGCTATTGCAGGTTTTGGGGTGCTAATGTAGGTTTTGGGGTGCTGTGTCTCAGTTTTTGGGTTGCCATTGCAGATTTTTGGGGTGCCGTTACAGATTTTGGCGTGCCCTAACAGTTTTTGAGGTGCCGTGACTCAGTTTTGGGGTGCTGTGGCTCAGTTTTTGGGGTGCTGTGACTCAGTTTTTGGGGTGCTGTGTCTCAGTTTTTGGGGGTGCCATTGCAGATTTTGGGGGTGCTGTTACGGGTTTTTGGGGTGCTGTGTCCCAGTTTTGGGGTGCCCTAACGGTTTTTTGGGGACTCAGGGGATTTTGGGGTGCTGGACACAGTTTTTGGGGTGCCATTACAGATTTTGGGGTGCTGTAGATAATTTTGGGGTGCCGTTACAGATTTTGGGGTGCCCTAACGGTTTTTGGGGTGCTGTTCCCCCAGCTCTCGGTGGTGGAGTACGACCCCGATTTGGGGTGCTGGGACTCAGTTTTGGGGTGCTGGGACTCAGTTTTGGGGTGCTGGGACTCAGTTTTTGGGGTGCCATTGCAGATTTTGGGGTGCTGTAGATAATTTTGGGGTGCTGTGACTCAGTTTTGGGGTGCTGTGACTCAGATTTTGGGGTGCTGTGACTCAGTTTTAGGGTTGCTGTAGATAATTTTGGGGAGCTGTGCCTCAGTTTTGGGGTGCTGTAGATAATTTTGGGGTGCTGTGACTCAGTTTTGGGGTGCCATTGCAGTTTTTGGGGTTGCCATTGCAGTTTTTGGGGTGCTGTAGATAATTTTGGGGTGCTGGGACTCACTTTTGGGGTGCTGGGACTCAGTTTTTGGGTTGCCATTGCAGATTTTGGGGTGCTGTAGATAATTTTGGGGTGCCATTACAGATTTTGGGGTGCTGTAGATAACTGTGGGGTGCTGTAGATAATTTGGGGGTGCCGTTACAGATTTTGGGGTGCCCTAACGGTTTTTGGGGTGCTGTTCCCCCAGCTCTCGGTGGTGGAGTACGACCCCGGCACCCACGACCTCAAGACGCTGTCCCTGCACTACTTCGAGGAGCCGGAGCTGCGGGTGGGGCCACACCCCAGGTTTTGGGGTACCCCACACCCCAAATCCCCTCAGCCCCAGGTTTTGGGGCTCCCCAAATCCCCTCAGCCCCAGGTTTTGGGGGTTCCCCAAATCCCCTCACCCCAGGTTTTGGGGTACCCCACACCCCAAATCCCCTCACCCCCAGGTTTTGGGGTTCCCCAAATCCCCTCAACCCCAGGTTTTGGGGTACCCCAAATCCCCTCACCCCCAGGTTTTGGGGTTCCCCAAATCCCCTCAGCCCCAGGGTTTTGGGGTTCCCCAAATCCCAGGCTTTTTCCAGAACCCCAAATTCCCTCATTCCCCCCCAGAATGGATTTTTGGGGTTCCCCCACATCCCAAATCCACCCCAAACCCCATTTTTTAGGATGTCTTCATTCACAACGTTCACACGGAGCTCTGGGATGGATTTTGGGGTTCCCTCAGATCCCAAATCCACCCCAAACCCCGTTTTTAGGATATCTTCATTCAGAACGTGCACACGGAGCTCTGGGATGGATTTTGGGGTTCCCTCAGATCCAAATCCACCCCAAACCCCATTTTTTAGGATGTCTTCATTCACAACGTGCACACGGAGCTCTGGGATGGATTTTGGGGTTCCTCCACGTCCCAAATCCACCCCAAACCCCATTTTTTAGGATGTCTTTGTGCACACGGAGCTCTGGGATGGATTTTGGGGTTCCCCAGATCCCAAATCCACCCCAAACCCCATTTTTTAGGATATCTTCATTCACAACGTGCACACGGAGCTCTGGGATGGATTTTGGGGTTCCCTCAGATCCCAAATCCACCCCAAACCCCATTTTTTAGGATGGCTTCATTCAGAACGTGCACACGGAGCTCTGGGATGGATTTTTGGGGTTCCCCAGATCCCAAATCCACCCCAAACCCCATTTTTTAGGATATCTTCATTCAGAACGTGCACACGGAGCTCTGGGATGGATTTTGGGGTTCCTCCACATCCCAAATCCTAACCAAACCCCATTTTTTAGGATATCTTCATTCAGAACGTGCACACGGAGCTCTGGGATGGATTTTGGGGTTCCGTCAGATCCCAAATCCACCCCGAACCCCATTTTTTTGGATGGCTTCGTGCATAATGTGCACATGGAGCTCTGGGATGGATTTTGGGGTTCCTCCACATCCCAAATCCACCCCAAACCCCATTTTTTTCCAGGACGGCTTCGTGCAGAACGTGCAACACGGAGCTCTGGGATGGATTTTGGGGTTCCTCCACATCCTAAATCCACCCCAAACCCCATTTTTTTAGGATGGGTTCGTGCATAACGTGCACACGGAGCTCTGGGATGGATTTTGGGGTCCCTCAGATCCCAAATCCACCCCAAACCCCATTTTTTAGGATATCTTCATTCAGAACGTGCACACGGAGCTCTGGGATGGATTTTGGGGTTCCCCAGATCCCAAATCCACCCCAAACCCCATTTTTAGGATATCTTCATTCAGAACGTGCACACGGAGCTCTGGGATGGATTTTGGGGTTCCTCCACATCCCAAATCCACCCCAAACCCCATTTTTTTTAGGATATCTTCATTCAGAACGTGCACACGGAGCTCTGGGATGGATTTTGGGGTTCCTCCACATCCCAAATCCACCCCAAACCCCATTTTTTAGGATGTCTTCATTCAGAACGTGCACACGGAGCTCTGGGATGGATTTTGGGGTTCTCCACATCCAAATCCACCCCAAACCCCATTTTTTAGGATGGCTTCATTCAGAACGTGCACACGGAGCTCTGGGATGGATTTTGGGGTTCCTCCACATCCCAAATCCACCCCAAACCCCATTTTTTAGGATGGCTTCATTCACAACGTGCACACGGAGCTCTGGGATGGATTTTGGGGTTCCCCAGATCCCAAATCCACCCCAAACCCCATTTTTTAGGATGTCTTCATTCAGAACGTGCACACAGAGCTCTGGGATGGATTTTGGGGTTCCCTCAGATCCCAAATCCACCCCAAACCCCATTTTTTAGGATGTCTTCATTCAGAACGTGCACACGGAGCTCTGGGATGGATTTTGGGGTTCCCCAGATCCCAAATCCACCCCAAACCCCATTTTTTTAGGATGGCTTCGTGCAGAACGTGCACACGGAGCTCTGGGATGGATTTTGGGGTTCCTCAGATCCCAAATCCACCCAAACCCCATTTTTTAGGAAGGCTTCATTCAGAACGTGCACACGGAGCTCTGGGATGGATTTTGGGGTTCCTCAGATCCCAAATCCACCCCAAACCCCATTTTTTAGGAAGGCTTCATTCACAATGTTCACATGGAGCTCTGGGATGGATTTTGGGGTTCCCCAGATCCCAAATCCACCCCAAACCCCATTTTTTAGGATATCTTCATTCAGAACGTGCACACGGGGCTCTGGATGGATTTTGGGGTTCCTCCACATCCCAAATCCACCCCAAACCCCATTTTTTAGGATATCTTCATTCACAACGTGCACACGGAGCTCTGGGATGGATTTTGGGGTTCCTCCACATCCCAAATCCACCCCAAACCCCATTTTTTTAGGATGGCTTCATTCAGAACGTGCACACGGAGCTCTGGGATGGATTTTGGGGTTCCCCAGATCCCAAATCCACCCCCAAACCCCCGTTTTTTTTCCAGGACGGCTTCGTGCAGAACGTGCACACGCCCCGCGTGCGCGTGGACCCCCGACGGGCGCTGCGCGGTCATGCTGATCTACGGCACGCGCCTGGTGGTGCTGCCCTTCCGCCGCGACTCGCTGGCCGACGAGCACGAGGGGCTGGTGGGAGAGGGGTGAGAGAGACCCCCAAAAACCCCGTCCCCCAACCCCCGGGCACCCCAAAAACCCGGGCGGCCCCCCCTGAACCCCCGTCCCCGCAGGCAGAAGTCGAGCTTCCTGCCCAGCTACATCATCGACGTGCGGGAGCTGGACGAGAAACTGCTCAACATCATCGACATGCAGTTCCTGCATGGCTACTACGAGCCCACGCTGCTGATCCTCTTCGAGCCCAACCAGACCTGGCCCGGGTCAGTTCTGGGGGGATTCCAGGGGTTTTTGGGGGGTTCCAGGGGGTTTTGGGGGAGATTCCAGGGGGTTTTGGGGGTCCCAGCCCATGCAGTTCCTGCATGGCTACTACGAGCCCACGCTGCTGATCCTCTTCGAGCCCAACCAGACCTGGCCCGGTCAGTTTTGGGGGTTTTGGGGGGATTTCGGGGAGTTTTTAGGGGGAATTCCAAAGGGTTTTGGGGGGTTCCAGGGGGTTTTGGGGGGAATTCCAGGGGTTTTTGGAGGAGTTCAGGGGGTTTTGGGGTCCCAGCCCATGCAGTTCCTGCATGGCTACTACGAGCCCACGCTGCTGATCCTCTTTGAGCCCAACCAGACCTGGCTCGGGTCAGTTTTGGGGTGCTTCCAGGGGGTTTTGGGGCGTTCCAGGGGTTTTGGGGGAAATTCCAGGGGGTTTTGAGGGGGTTTTTGGGGGTCCACAGCCCATGCAGTTCCTGCACGGCTACTACGAGCCCCACGCTGCTGATCCTCTTCGAGCCCAACCAGACCTGGCCCGGGTCAGTTTTGGGGGAGTTCATGGGGTTTTGGGGGGTTCCAGGGGGTTTTAGGGGGAATTCCAGGGGTTTCGGAGGGAATTCCAGGGGGTTTTGGGGAGTTCAGGGGGTTTTGGGGGTCCCAGCCCATGCAGTTCCTGCACGGCTACTACGAGCCCACGCTGCTGATCCTCTTCGAGCCCAACCAGACCTGGCCCGGGTCAGTTTTGGGGGGGTTCCAGGGGGTTTTGGGGGGTTCCAGGGGGTTTTGGGGGATTCCAGGGTGTTTTGGAGGAGGTTCAGGGGGTTTTGGGGGAATTCCAGGGGGTTTTGGGGGTCCCAGCCCATGCAGTTCCTGCACGGCTACTACGAGCCCACGCTGCTGATCCTCTTCGAGCCCAACCAGAGCTGGCCCGGGTCAGTTTTGGGGGGATTCCAGGGGGTTTTGGGGGGTTCCAGGGGTTTTAGGGGGAATTCCAGGGTGTTTTGGGGGGAGTTCAGGGGTTTTTGGGGGGAATTCCAGGGGGTTTTGGGGGAGTTCAGGGGGTTATGGGGGAGTTTCAGGGGGTTTTGGGGGTCCAAGCCCATGCAGTTCCTGCATGGCTACTATGAGCCCACGCTGCTGATCCTCTTCGAGCCCAACCAGAGCTGGCCCGGGTCAGTTTTGGGGGAGTTCAGGGGGTTTTGGGGGGTTCCAGGGGGTTTTCGGGGGTTCCAGGGGGTTTTGGATGGAATTCCAGGGTTTTTGGAGGAGTTCAGGGGGTTTTGGGGGTCCCAGCCCATGCAGTTCCTGCACGGCTACTACGAGCCCCACGCTGCTGATCCTCTTCGAGCCCAACCAGAGCTGGCCCGGGTCAGTTTTGGGGTGCTTCCAGGGGGTTTTGGGGAGTTCCAGGGGGGTTTTGGGTATTCCAGGGGGTTTTGGGGGAGATTCCAGGGGGTTTTGGGGGTCCCAGCCCATGCAGTTCCTGCATGGCTACTACAAGCCCACGCTGCTGATCCTCTTTGAGCCCAACCAGACCTGGCTCGGGTCAGTTTTGGGGGGGTTCCAGGGGGTTTTGGGGGGTTCCAGGGGGTTTTGGGGGGTTCCAGGGGGTTTTGGGGGGAGTTCAGGGGGTTTTGGGGGGGTTTTGGGGGTCCTAGCCCATGCAGTTCCTGCATGGCTACTACGAGCCCACGCTGCTGATCCTCTTCGAGCCCAACCAGACCTGGCCCGGGTCAGTTTTGGGGTGCTTCCAGGGGGTTTTGGGGGGTTCCAGGGGGTTTTAGGGGAATTCCAGGGGGTTTTAGGGGGAATTCCAGAGGGTTTTGGGGGAGTTCAGGGGGTTTTAGGGGGAATTCCAGGGGGTTTTGGGGGAGTTCAGGGGGTTTTGGGGGTCCCAGCCCATGCAGTTCCTGCATGGCTACTACGAGCCCACGCTGCTGATCCTCTTCGAGCCCAACCAGACCTGGCCCGGGTCAGTTCTGGGGGGATTCCAGGGCGTTTTGGGGAGTTCAGGGGGTTTTGGGGGGTTCCAGGGGGTTTTAGGGGGGAATTCCAGGGGGTTTTGGGGGAGTTCAGGGGGTTTTGGTGGGGGTCCCAGCCATGCAGTTCCTGCACGGCTACTACGAGCCCACGCTGCTGATCCTCTTCGAGCCCAACCAGACCTGGTCCGGGTCAGTTTTGGGGGGGTTCCAGGGGGTTTTGGGGGGTTCCAGGGGGTTTTGGGGGATTCCAGGGTGTTTTGGAGGAGTTCAGGGGGTTTTGGGGGAATTCCAGGGGGTTTTTGGGGGGTCCTAGCCCATGCAGTTCCTGCGCGGCTACTACAAGCCCACGCTGCTGATCCTCTTCGAGCCCAACCAGAGCTGGCCCGGGTCAGTTTTGGTGGGATTCCAGGGGGTTTTGGGGGGTTCCAGGGGGTTTTTTAGGGGGAATTCCAGGGTGTTTTGGGGGGAGTTCAGGGGGTTTTGGGGGAATTCCAGGGGGGTTTTGGGGAGTTCAGGGGGTTATGGGGGAGTTTCAGGGGGTTTTGGGGGTCCAAAGCCCATGCAGTTCCTGCATGGCTACTACGAGCCCACGCTGCTGATTCTCTTCGTGCCCAACCAGAGCTGGCCTGGGTCAGTTTTGGGTGGTTCCAGGGGGTTTTGGGGGGGTTCCAGGGGGTTTTGGGGGGTTCCAGGGGTTTTTGGAGGAGTTCAGGGGGTTTTGGGGGGTCCCAGCCCATGCAGTTCCTGCACGGCTACTACAAGCCCACGCTGCTGATCCTCTTTGAGCCCAACCAGAGCTGGCCTGGGTCAGTTTTGGGTGGTTTGGGGCAGCTTTGGGGGGCTTTCAGGGGATTTTGGGGTCCCATCCCCTGCAGTCCCCCCATGGACACCCCAATCCCACCCAGCTCCTGCCCCAACCCAACCAGAGCAGGTCCAGGGCAGTTCTGGGGTCCCAGGGGGGAATTTACGGGGGTTTGGAGGGAATCCGGGGGGCTTTGGGTGGCATTGGGGTGACAGTGACACTGGGGACACAGGGACAGGGTCAGTGCCCAGTTTGGGGTGACCCTGGGGACACAGGGACAGGGTCAGTGCCCAGTTTGGGGTGACACTGGGGACACAGGGACAGGGTCAGTGCCCAGTTTGGGGTGACCCTGGGGACACAGGGACAGGGTCAGTGCCCAGTTTGGGGTGACACTGGGGACACAGGGACAGGGTCAGTGCCCAGTTTGGGGTGACCCTGGGGACACAGGGACAGGGTCAGTGCCCAGTTTGGGGTGACACTGGGGACACAGGGACAGGGTCAGTGCCCAGTTTGGGGTGACCCTGGGGACACTGGGGACACAGGGACAGGGTCAGTGCCCAGTTTGGGGTGACACAGGTGACACTGGGGACACAGGGACAGGGTCAGTGCCCAGTTTGGGGTGACACTGGTGGCACTGGGGACACGGGGACAGGGTCAGTGCCCAGTTTGGGGTGACCCTGGGGACACTGGGGACACAGGGACAGCGTCAGTGCCCAGTTTGGGGTGACAGTGACACTGGGGACACAGGGACAGGGTCAGTGCCCAGTTTGGGGTGACCCTGGGGACACAGGGCCAGGGTCAGTGCCCAGTTTGGGGTGACCCTGGGGACACTGGGGACACAGGGACAGCGTCAGTGCCCAGTTTGGGGTGACAGTGGGGACACTGGGGACACAGGGACAGGGTCAGTGCCCAGTTTGGGGTGACCCTGGGGACACAGGGCCAGGGTCAGTGCCCAGTTTGGGGTGACCCTGGGGACACTGGGGACACAGGGACAGGGTCAGTGCCCAGTTTGGGGTGACACTGGGGACACTGGGGACACAGGGACAGGGTCAGTGCCCAGTTTGGGGTGACCCTGGGGACACAGGGACAGGGTCAGTGCCCAGTTTGGGGGTGACCCTGGGGACACAGGGCCAGGGTCAGTGCCCAGTTTGGGGTGACCCTGGGGACACTGGGGACACAGGGACAGGGTCAGTGCCCAGTTTGGGGTGACACTGGGGACACTGGGGACACAGGGACAGGGTCAGTGCCCAGTTTGGGGTGACCCTGGGGACACAGGGACAGGGTCAGTGCCCAGTTTGGGGTGACACTGGTGACACTGGGGACACAGGGACAGGGTCAGTGCCCAGTTTGGGGTGACCCTGGGGACACAGGGACAGGGTCAGTGTCCAGTTTGGGGTGACACTGGGGGCACAGGGACAGGGTCAGTGCCCAGTTTGGGGTGACAGTGACATTGGGGACACAGGGACAGGGTCAGTGCCCAGTTTGGGGTGACCCTGGGGACACAGGGACAGGGTCAGTGCCCAGTTTGGGGTGACAGTGACATTGGGGACACAGGGACAGGGTCAGTGCCCAGTTTGGGGTGACCCTGGGGACACTGGGGACACAGGGACAGGGTCAGTGCCCAGTTTGGGGTGACCCTGGGGACACTGGGGACACAGGGACAGGGTCAGTGCCCAGTTTGGGGTGACACTGGGGACACAGGGGACACAGGGACAGGGTCAGTGCCCAGTTTGGGGTGACCCTGGGGACACAGGGGACACAGGGACAGGGTCAGTGCCCAGTTTGGGGTGACAGTGACCCTGGGGACACAGGGACAGGGTCAGTGCCCAGTTTGGGGTGACCCTGGGGACACAGGGACAGGGTCAGTGCCCAGTTTGGGGTGACAGTGGGGACACTGGGGACACAGGGACAGGGTCAGTGCCCAGTTTGGGGTGACACTGGGGACACAGGGACAGGGTCAGTGCCCAGTTTGGGGTGACACTGGGGACACAGGGACAGGGTCAGTGCCCAGTTTGGGGTGACAGTGACCCTGGGGACACAGGGACAGGGTCAGTGCCCAGTTTGGGGTGACCCTGGGGACACTGGGACAGGGTCAGTGCCCAGTTTGGGGTGACCCTGGGGTCACTGGGGACACAGGGACAGGGTCAGTGCCCAGTTTGGGGTGACACTGGGGACACTGGGGACACAGGGACAGGGTCAGTGCCCAGTTTGGGGTGACACTGGGGACACTGGGACAGGGTCAGTGCCCAGTTTGGGGTGACACTGGGGACACAGGGACAGGGTCAGTGCCCAGTTTGGGGTGACAGTGGGGACACAGGGACAGGGTCAGTGCCCAGTTTGGGGTGACCCTGGGGACACAGGGACAGGGTCAGTGCCCAGTTTGGGGTGACACTGGGGACACCGGGGACACAGGGACAGGGTCAGTGCCCAGTTTGGGGTGACCCTGGGGACACAGGGACAGGGTCAGTGCCCAGTTTGGGGTGACACTGGGGACACAGGGACAGGGTCAGTGCCCAGTTTGGGGTGACACGGGGGACACAGGGACAGGGTCAGTGCCCAGTTTGGGGTGACAGTGACACTGGGGACACAGGGACAGGGTCAGTGCCCAGTTTGGGGTGACCCCGGGGACACAGGGACAGGGTCAGTGCCCAGTTTGGGGTGACAGTGACACTGGGGACACAGGGACAGGGTCAGTGCCCAGTTTGGGGTGACACTGGGGACACCGGGGACACAGGGACAGGGTCAGTGCCCAGTTTGGGGTGACCCTGGGGACACAGGGACAGGGTCAGTGCCCAGTTTGGGGTGACCCTGGGGACACTGGGGACACAGGGACAGGGTCAGTGCCCAGTTTGGGGTGACAGTGGGGACACAGGGACAGGGTCAGTGCCCAGTTTGGGGTGACACTGGGGACACTGGGGACACTGGGGACAGGGTCAGTGCCCAGTTTGGGGTGACAGTGACACTGGGGACACAGGGACAGGGTCAGTGCCCAGTTTGGGGTGACCCTGGGGACACAGGGACAGGGTCAGTGCCCAGTTTGGGGTGACCCTGGGGACACTGGGGACACAGGGACAGGGTCAGTGCCCAGTTTGGGGTGACACTGGGGACACAGGGACAGGGTCAGTGCCCAGTTTGGGGTGACAGTGACCCTGGGGACACAGGGACAGGGTCAGTGCCCAGTTTGGGGTGACACTGGGGACACAGGGACAGGGTCAGTGCCCAGTTTGGGGTGACAGTGACACTGGGGACACAGGGACAGGGTCAGTGCCCAGTTTGGGGTGACACTGGGGACACAGGGACAGGGTCAGTGCCCAGTTTGGGGTGACCCTGGGGACACAGGGACAGGGTCAGTGCCCAGTTTGGGGTGACACTGGGGACACTGGGGACACAGGGACAGGGTCAGTGCCCAGTTTGGGGTGACAGTGACACTGGGGACACAGGGACAGGGTCAGTGCCCAGTTTGGGGTGACAATGACACTGGGGACACAGGGACAGGGTCAGTGCCCAGTTTGGGGTGACACTGGGGACACAGGGCCAGGGTCAGTGCCCAGTTTGGGGTGACCCTGGGGACACAGGGACAGGGTCAGTGCCCAGTTTGGGGTGACAGTGACACTGGGGACACAGGGACAGGGTCAGTGCCCAGTTTGGGGTGACCCTGGGGACACTGGGGACAGGGTCAGTGCCCAGTTTGGGGTGACAGTGACACTGGGGACACAGGGACAGGGTCAGTGCCCAGTTTGGGGTGACACTGGGGACACAGGGCCAGGGTCAGTGCCCAGTTTGGGGTGACCCTGGGGACACAGGGACAGGGTCAGTGCCCAGTTTGGGGTGACAGTGACACTGGGGACACAGGGACAGGGTCAGTGCCCAGTTTGGGGTGACCCTGGGGACACAGGGACAGGGTCAGTGCCCAGTTTGGGGTGACAGTGACACTGGGGACACAGGGACAGGGTCAGTGCCCAGTTTGGGGTGACCCTGGGGACACTGGGGACACAGGGACAGGGTCAGTGCCCAGTTTGGGGTGACAGTGGGGACACAGGGACAGGGTCAGTGCCCGGTTTGGGGTGACACTGGGGACACAGGGACAGGGTCAGTGCCCAGTTTGGGGTGACAGTGACACTGGGGACACAGGGACAGGGTCAGTGCCCAGATTGGGGTGACCCTGGGGACACAGGGCCAGGGTCAGTGCCCAGTTTGGGGTGACACTGGGGACACTGGGGACACAGGGACAGGGTCAGTGCCCAGTTTGGGGTGACACTGGGGACACTGGGGAGACAGGGACAAAGTCAGTGCCCAGTTTGGGGTGACCCTGGGGACACTGGGGACACAGAGACAGGGTCAGTGCCCAGTTTGGGGTGACACTGGGGACACAGGGACAGGGTCAGTGCCCAGTTTGGGGTGACAATGACACTGGGGACACAGGGACAGGGTCAGTGCCCAGTTTGGGGTGACAGTGACCCTGGGGACACAGGGACAGGGTCAGTGCCCAGTTTGGGGTGACACTGGGGACACTGGGGACACAGGGCCAGGGTCAGTGCCCAGTTTGGGGTGACACTGGGGACACAGGGACAGGGTCAGTGCCCAGTTTGGGGTGACACTGGGGACACTGGTGACACAGGGACAGGGTCAGTGCCCAGTTTGGGGTGACAGTGACACTGGGGACACAGGGACAGGGTCAGTGCCCAGTTTGGGGTGACCCTGGGGACACAGGGACAGGGTCAGTGCCCAGTTTGGGGTGACACTGGTGACCCTGGGGACACAGGGACAGGGTCAGTGCCCAGTTTGGGGTGACAGTGGTGACACTGGGGACACAGGGACAGGGTCAGTGCCCAGTTTGGGGTGACCCTGGGGACACTGGGGACACAGGGACAGGGTCAGTGCCCAGTTTGGGGTGACACTGGGGACACAGGGACAGGGTCAGTGCCCAGTTTGGGGTGACACTGGGGACACTGGGGACACAGGGACAGGGTCAGTGCCCAGTTTGGGGTGACACTGGTGACACTGGGGACACAGGGACAGGGTCAGTGCCCAGTTTGGGGTGACACTGGGGACACAGGGACAGGGTCAGTGCCCAGTTTGGGGTGACCCTGGGGACATTGGGGACACAGGGACAGGGTCAGTGCCCAGTTTGGGGTGACCGTGGGGACACAGGGACAGGGTCAGTGCCCAGTTTGGGGTGACAGTGACACTGGGGACACAGGGACAGGGTCAGTGCCCAGTTTGGGGTGACACTGGGGACACTGGGGACACAGGGTCAGTGCCCAGTTTGGGGTGACAGTGACACTGGGGACACAGGGACAGGGTCAGTGCCCAGTTTGGGGTGACCCTGGGGACACTGGGGACACAGGGACAGGGTCAGTGCCCAGTTTGGGGTGACACTGGGGACACAGGGACAGGGTCAGTGCCCAGTTTGGGGTGACAGTGACACTGGGGACACAGGGACAGGGTCAGTGCCCAGTTTGGGGTGACCCTGGGGACACTGGGGACACAGGGACAGGGTCAGTGCCCAGTTTGGGGTGACAGTGACCCTGGGGACACAGGGACAGGGTCAGTGCCCAGTTTGGGGTGACAGTGACACTGGGGACACAGGGACAGGGTCAGTGCCCAGTTTGGGGTGACCCTGGGGACACAGGGACAGGGTCAGTGCCCAGTTTGGGGTGACAGTGACACTGGGGACACAGGGACAGGGTCAGTGCCCAGTTTGGGGTGACAATGACACTGGGGACACAGGGACAGGGTCAGTGCCCAGTTTGGGGTGACAATGACACTGGGGACACAGGGACAGGGTCAGTGCCCAGTTTGGGGTGACAATGACACTGGGGACACAGGGACAGGGTCAGTGCCCAGTTTGGGGTGACCCTGGGGACACAGGGACAGGGTCAGTGCCCAGTTTGGGGTGACCCTGGGGACACTGGGGACACAGGGACAGGGTCAGTGCCCAGTTTGGGGTGACAGTGGGGACACAGGGACAGGGTCAGTGCCCAGTTTGTGGTTACAGTGGTGACCCTGGGGACACAGGGACAGGGTCAGTGCCCAGTTTGGGGTGACACTGGGGACACAGGGACAGGGTCAGTGCCCAGTTTGGGGTGACACTGGGGACACTGGGGACACAGGAACAGGGTCAGTGCCCAGTTTGGGGTGACACTGGGGACACAGGGCCAGGGTCAGTGCCCAGTTTGGGGTGACACTGGGGACACAGGGACAGGGTCAGTGCCCAGTTTGGGGTGACACTGGGGACACAGGGACAGGGTCAGTGCCCAGTTTGGGGTGACACTGGGGACACAGGGACAGGGTCAGTGCCCAGTTTGGGGTGACCCTGGGGACACTGGGGACACAGGGACAGGGTCAGTGCCCAGTTTGGGGTGACAGTGGGGACACAGGGACAGGGTCAGTGCCCAGTTTGGGGTGACACTGGTGACACTGGGGACACAGGGACAGGGTCAGTGCCCAGTTTGGGGTGACACTGGGGACACAGGGACAGGGTCAGTGCCCAGTTTGGGGTGACAGTGACACTGGGGACACAGGGACAGGGTCAGTGCCCAGTTTGGGGTGACCCTGGGGACACTGGGGACACAGGGACAGGGTCAGTGCCCAGTTTGGGGTGACCCTGGGGACACAGGGACAGGGTCAGTGCCCAGTTTGGGGTGACCCTGGGGACACTGGGGACACAGGGACAGGGTCAGTGCCCAGTTTGGGGTGGCAGTGACCTTTGGGGGGATCTCAGTGTCCCCTAGGCAGTGACAGGACACGTGTGGGGTCAGGGGTCACCCCTGGTGGCATGTAGGTGTCCCCACGGGAGGGTGGCAGTGGGACAGGACACGTGTGGGGTCAGGGTGTGTCTTTGACCCCCCAGGTGACACAGAGGTGACACTGGTGTCCCCACAGGAGGGTGGCACTGGGACAGGACACGCGTGTGGGGTCAGGGTGTGTCTGTGACCCCCCAGGTGACACAGAGGTGACACTGGTGTCCCCACGGGAGGGTGGCAGTGGGACAGGACACGTGTGGGGTCAGGGTGTGTCTGTGACCCCCCAGGTGACACAGAGGTGACACAGAGGTGACACTGGTGTCCCCACAGGAGGGTGGCAGTGGCACAGGACACGTGTGGGGTCAGGGTGTGTCTGTGATCCCCCAGGTGACACAGAGGTGACACTGGTGTCCCCACAGGAGGGTGGCAGTGGGACAGGACACGTGTGGGGTCAGGGTGTGTCTGTGACCCCCCAGGTGACACAGAGGTGACACTGGTGTCCCCACAGGAGGGTGGCAGTGGGACAGGACACGTGTGGGGTCAGGGTGTGTCTGTGACCCCCCAGGTGACACAGAGGTGACACAGAGGTGACACTGGTGTCCCCACAGGAGGGTGGCAGTGGGACAGGACACGTGTGGGGTCAGGGTGTGTCTGTGACCCCCCAGGTGACACAGAGGTGACACTGGTGTCCCCACAGGAGGGTGGCAGTGGTACAGGACACGTGTGGGGTCAGGGTGTGTCTGTGACCCCCCAGGTGACACAGAGGTGACACTGGTGTCCCCACGGGATGGTGGCAGTGGGACAGGACACGTGTGGGGTCATTGTGTGTCTGTGACCCCCCAGGTGACACAGAGGTGACACTGGTGTCCCCACAGGAGGGTGGCAGTGCGACAGGACATGTGTGGGGTCAGGGTGTGTCTGTGACCCCCCAGGTGACACAGAGGTGACACTGGTGTCCCCACGGGAGGGTGGCAGTGCGACAGGACATGTGTGGGGTCAGGGTGTGTCTGTGACCCCCCAGGTGACACAGAGGTGACACTGGTGTCCCCACGGGAGGGTGGCAGTGGGACAGGACACGTGTGGGGTCAGGGTGTGTCTGTGACCCCCCAGGTGACACAGAGGTGACACAGAGGTGACCCTGGTGTCCCCACAGGAGGGTGGCAGTGGGACAGGACACGTGTGGGGTCAGGGTGTGTCTGTGACCCCCCAGGTGACACAGAGGTGACACTGGTGTCCCCACAGGAGGGTGGCAGTGTGACAGGACACGTGTGGGGTCAGGGTGTGTCTGTGACCCCCCAGGTGACACAGAGGTGACACAGAGGTGACACTGGTGTCCCCACGGGAGGGTGGCAGTGGGACAGGACACGTGTGGGGTCAGGGTGTGTCTGTGACCCCCCAGGTGACACAGAGGTGACACAGAGGTGACACTGGTGTCCCCATGGGAGGGTGGCAGTGGGACAGGACACGTGTGGGGTCAGGGTGTGTCTGTGACCCCCCAGGTGACACAGAGGTGACACAGAGGTGACACTGGTGTCCCCACGGGAGGGTGGCAGTGGGACAGGACACGTGTGGGGTCCGGGTGTGTCTGTGACCCCCCAGGTGACACAGAGGTGACACTGGTGTCCCCACGGGAGGGTGGCAGTGGGACAGGACACGTGTGGGGTCATTGTGTGTCTGTGACCCCCCAGGTGACACAGAGGTGACACTGGTGTCCCCACAGGAGGGTGGCAGTGCGACAGGACACCTGCAGCATCGTGGCCATCTCGCTGAACATCCTGCAGCGCGTCCACCCGGTCATCTGGTCACTGAGCTCGCTGCCCTTCGACTGCACCCAGGCGCTGCCTGTCCCCAAACCCATCGGTGAGTGACAGTGACAGTGACACAGTGACACAGTGACAGTGACACAGTGACAGTGACACAGTGACACAGTGACAGTGGCACAGTGGCACAGTGACAGTGGCACAGTGACACAGTGACAGTGACAGTGACACAGTGACACAGTGACACAGTGACAGTGACACAGTGACAGTGACACAGTGACACAGTGACACAGTGACAGTGACACAGTGACAGTGACACAGTGACACAGTGACACAGTGACAGTGACACAGTGACACCGTGACACAGTGACACAGTGACACAGTGACAGTGACAGTGACACAGTGACAGTGACACAGTGACACAGTGACACAGTGACAGTGACACAGTGACACAGTGACAGTGACACAGTGACAGTGACACAGTGACAGTGACACAGTGACACAGTGACACAGTGACAGTGACAGTGACACAGTGACAGTGACACAGTGACACAGTGACACAGTGACAGTGACACAGTGACACAGTGACAGTGACACAGTGACAGTGACACAGTGACAGTGACACAGTGACACAGTGACAGTGACACAGTGACAGTGACAGTGACACAGTGACACAGTGACACAGTGACAGTGACACAGTGACAGTGACAGTGACACAGTGACACAGTGACACAGTGACACAGTGACAGTGACACAGTGACACAGTGACAGTGACACAGTGACAGTGTCACAATGACAGTGACAGTGACACAGTGACACAGTGACGGTGACACAGTGACAGTGACACAGTGACAGTGTCACAATGACAGTGACAGTGACACAGTGACAGTGACAGTGACACAGTGACGCAGTGACAGTGACACAGTGACACAGTGACAGTGACACAGTGACACAGTGACACAGTGACAGTGACACAGTCACACAGTGACAAAGTGACAGTGACACAGTGGCACAGTGACACAGTGACACAGTGACAGTGACACTGTGACACTGTGACAGTGACACAGTGACAGTGACACAGTGACACAGTGACAGTGACACAGTGACAGTGACAGTGACACAGTGACAGTGGCACAGTGACACAGTGACAGTGACACAGTCACAGTGACACAGTGACAGTGACACAGTGACACAGTGACACAGTGACAGTGACAGTGACACAGTGACAGTGACACAGTGACAGTGACACAGTGACAGTGACAGTGACACAGTGACAGTGACAGTGACACAGTGACACAGTGACAGTGACACAGTGACAGTGACACAGTGACACAGTGACACAGTGACAGTGGCACAGTGACAGTGACACAGTGACAGTGACACAGTGACACAGTGTCACAGTGACACAGTGACACAGTGACACTGACACAGTGACACAGTGACAGTGACACAGTGACACAGTGACACAGTGACACAGTGACAGTGACACAGTGACAGTGACACAGTGGCACAGTGACACAGTGACAGTGACAGTGACACAGTGACACAGTGACAGTGACACAGTGACAGTGACACAGTGACACAGTGACACAGTGACACAGTGACAGTGACACAGTGACAGTGACACAGTGACAGTGACACAGTGACACAGTGACACAGTGACACAGTGACAGTGACACAGTGACAGTGACACAGTGGCACAGTGACACAGTGACACAGTGACAGTGACACAGTGACAGTGACACAGTGGCACAGTGACAGTGACACAGTGACAGTGACACAGTGACAGTGACACAGTGACACAGTGACACAGTGACAGTGACACAGTGACAGTGACACAGTGACACAGTGACAGTGACACAGTGACACAGTGACAGTGACAGTGACACAGTGACACAGTGACAGTGACACAGACACAGTGACAGTGACACAGTGACACAGTGACAGTGACACAGTGACACAGTGACACAGTGACAGTGACAGTGACACAGTGACACAGTGACACAGTGACAGTGACACAGTGACAGTGACACATTGACACAGTGACAGTGACACAGTGACAGTGACACAGTGACACAGTGACACAGTGACAGTGACACAGTGACACAGTGACAGTGACACAGTGACAGTGACACAGTGACAGTGACACAGTGACACAGTGTCACAGTGACACAGTGACAGTGACACAGTGACACAGTGACACAGTGACAGTGACACAGTGACAGTGACACAGTGACACAGTGACACAGTGACACAGTGACAGTGACACAGTGACACAGTGACACAGTGACAGTGACACAGTGACAGTGACACAGTGACAGTGACACAGTGACACAGTGACACAGTGACAGTGACACAGTGACAGTGACACAGTGACAGTGACACAGTGACACAGTGACACAGTGACAGTGACACAGTGACAGTGACACAGTGACAGTGACACAGTGACACAGTGACACAGTGACACAGTGACAGTGACAGTGACACAGTGACACAGTGACAGTGACACAGTGACACAGTGACACAGTGACACAGTGACACAGTGACAGTGACACAGTGACACAGTGACAGTGACACAGTGACAGTGACACAGTGACACAGTGACACAGTGACAGTGACAGTGACACAGTGACAGTGACACAGTGACACAGTGACACAGTGACAGTGACACAGTGACACAGTGACAGTGACACAGTGACAGTGACACAGTGACAGTGACACAGTGACACAGTGACACAGTGACACAGTGACAGTGACACAGTGACAGTGACACAGTGACAGTGACACAGTGACACAGTGACAGTGACACAGTGACACAGTGACAGTGACACAGTGACAGTGACACATTGACACAGTGACACAGTGACAGTGACACAGTGACAGTGACACAGTGACACAGTGACAGTGACACAGTGACAGTGACACAGTGACACAGTGACACAGTGACAGTGACACAGTGACAGTGACACAGTGACACAGTGACACAGTGACACAGTGACAGTGACAGTGACACAGTGACACAGTGACACAGTGACAGTGACACAGTGACACAGTGACAGTGACACAGTGACAGTGACACATTGACACAGTGACACAGTGACAGTGACACAGTGACAGTGACACAGTGACAGTGGCACAGTGACACAGTGACACAGTGACAGTGGCACAGTGGCACAGTGACAGTGACACAGTGACACTGTGACAGTGACAGTGGCGTGGTGGTGGTGGTGCTGGTGTTGGCAATGACACTGTCCCCATGTCCCCATGTCCTCGTGTCCCCAGGGTGTGTGGTGAGGGTGACACTGGCACTGATGGTGGCACTGACGGTGACACCGTCCCTGTCCCCATGCCCCAGGGGGTGCAGTGACAATGACAGTGACACTGTCCCCATGGTGACACTGTCCCTGTCCCCATGTCCCAGGAGGTGTGGTGGTGGTGACACTGACAGTGACACTGTCCCTGTCCCCGTGTCCCCATGTCACAGGAGGTGTGGTGATGGTGACACTGACAGTGACACTGTCCCTGTCCCCAGTGTCCCCATGTCACGGGAGGTGTGGTGATGGTGACAATGACAGTGACACTGTCCCCGTGTCCCCATGTCACAGGAGGTGTGGTGGTGACAATGACAGTGACACTGTCCCTGTCCCCAGTGTCCCCATGTCCCAGGAGGTGTGGTGATGGTGACACTGACAGTGACACTGTCCCTGTCCCAGTGTCCCCATGTCCCAGGAGGTGTGGTGATGGTGACAATGACAGTGACTCTGTCCCTGTCCCGTGTCCCCATGTCACAGGAGGCGTGGTGATGGTGACAATGACAGTGACACTGACACTGTCCCCGTGTCCCCATGTCCCAGGAGGTGTGGTGGTGGTGACAATGACAGTGACACTGTCCCTGTCCCAGTGTCCCCATGTCACAGGAGGTGTGGTGGTGACAGTGACACTGTCCCTGTCCCAGTGTCCCCATGTCACAGGAGGTGTGGTGGTGACAGTGACACTGTCCCTGTCCCCGTGTCCCCATGTCACAGGAGGTGTGGTGGTGGTGACAATGACAGTGACACTGTTCCTGTCCCCAGTGTCCCCATGTCACAGGAGGCGTGGTGATGGTGACAATGACAGTGACACTGTTCCTGTCCCCAGTGTCCCCATGTCACAGGAGGTGTGGTGGTGACAATGACAGTGACACTGTCCCTGTCCCCAGTGTCCCCATGTCACAGGAGGTGTGGTGGTGACAATGACAGTGACACTGTCCCCGTGTCCCCAGTGTCCCCATGTCACAGGAGGTGTGGTGATGGTGACAATGACAGTGACACTGTCCCTGTCCAGTGTCCCCATGTCACAGGAGGTGTGGTGATGGTGACAATGGCAGTGACACTGTCCCTGTCCCCAGTGTCCCCATGTCCCAGGAGGTGTGGTGGTGACAGTGACACTGTCCCTGTCCCAGTGTCCCCATGTCCCAGGAGGTGTGGTGGTGGTGACAATGACAGTGACACTGTCCCTGTCCCCAGTGTCCCCATGTCCCAGGAGGTGTGGTGGTGACAGTGACACTGACATTGTCCCCGTGTCCCCATGTCACAGGAGGTGTGGTGACAGTGACACTCATGGTGGCACTGTCCCTGTCTCCTGTCCCAGGCGGAGTGGTGATGGTGTGGTGATGGTGACACTGATGGTGACACTGATGGTGGCACTGACGGTGGCGCTGACAGTGTCACTGACGGTGGCACCGTCCCTGTCCCCTGTCCCAGGCGGAGTGGTGATGGTGACACTGATGCTGGCACTGACAGTGGCACTGACGGTGGCACCGTCCCTGTCCCCTGTCCCAGGCGGAGTGGTGATGGTGTGGTGATGGTGGCACTGACGGTGGCACTGTCCCTGTCCTCTGTCCCAGGCGGAGTGGCGATGGTGTGGTGGTGGTGTGGTGATGGTGTGGAGATGGTGGCACTGATGGTGGCACCGTCCCTGTCCCCTGTCCCAGGCGGAGTGGTGATGGTGTGGTGATGGTGGCACCGACGGTGGCACTGTCCCTGTCCCCTGTCCCAGGTGGAGTGGTGATGGTGTGGTGATGGTGACACTGACGGTGGCACTGATGGTGGCACTGACGGTGACACTGATGGTGGGCACTGTCCCTGTCCCCCTGTCCCAGGTGGAGTGGTGATGGTGTGATGGTGGCACTGACAGTGGCACTGACGGTGGCACCGTCCTGTCCCCTGTCCCAGGCGGAGTGGTGATGGTGTGGTGATGGTGGCACTGACGGTGGCACTGTCCCTGTCCCCTGTCCCAGGCGGAGTGGTGATGGTGACACTGATGGTGGCACTGACGGTGGCGCTGACAGTGGCACTGACGGTGGCACCGTCCCTGTCCCCTGTCCCAGGCGGAGTGGTGATGGTGTGGTGATGGTGGCACCGACGGTGGCACTGTCCCTGTCCCCTGTCCCAGGTGGAGTGGTGATGGTGTGGTGATGGTGACACTGATGGTGACACTGATGGTGGCACTGACGGTGGCACTGACGGTGGCACTGTCCCTGTCCCGTGTCCCAGGCGGAGTGGTGATGGTGTGGTGACGGTGACACTGATGGTGACACTGACGGTGGCGCTGACGGTGGCGCTGACGGTGGCACCGTCCCTGTCCCCTGTCCCAGGCGGAGTGGTGATGGTGTGGTGATGGTGGCACCGACGGTGGCACTGTCCCTGTCCCCTGTCCCAGGTGGAGTGGTGATGGTGTGGTGATGGTGACACTGATGGTGACACTGATGGTGGCACTGACGGTGGCACTGACGGTGGCACTGTCCCTGTCCCGTGTCCCAGGCGGAGTGGTGATGGTGTGGTGACGGTGACACTGATGGTGACACTGACGGTGGCGCTGACGGTGGCACTGACGGTGGCACCGTCCCTGTCCCCTGTCCCAGGCGGAGTGGTGACGGTGGCACTGACGGTGGCACTGACGGTGGCACCGTCCCTGTCCCCTGTCCCAGGTGGAGTGGCGATGGTGTGGTTATGGTGTGGTTATGGTGTGGTGATGGTGGCACTGATGGTGGCACTGATGGTGGCACTGACGGTGGCACTGACGGTGGCACCGTCCCTGTCCCCTGTCCCAGGCGGAGTGGTGATCTTTGCTGTGAACTCGCTGCTGTACCTGAACCAGAGCGTGCCCCCGTACGGCGTGGCGCTCAACAGCCTCACCTGCGGCACCACCGTCTTCCCGCTGCGTGAGGGACACCGCCGGCCCGGCCCGGCCCCTTCCTGTCCCCGGCCCTGTCCCTGTCCCCGGCCCTGTCCCTGTCCCCATCCCTGTCCCTGTCCCCATCCCAGCTTTGACTGTCCCTGTCCCTGTCACCACTGTGACTGTCCCTGTCCCCGGCCCTGTCACTGTCCCTGTCCCCGTCCCTGTCACTGTCCCTGTCACCGTCCCCGTCCCTGTCCCCATCCCTGTCCCCATCCCTGCTGTGACTGTTCCTGTCCCTGTCCCCGTCCCTGTCCCTGTCCCCGTCCCCATCCCTGTCCCTGTCCCCTGGCCCTGTCACTGTCCCCGTCACTGTCCCTGTCCCTGTCCCCGTCCCTGTCCCTGTCCCCGTCCCTGTCCCCATCCTAGCTTTGACTGTCCCTGTCCCCATCCCTGTCCTTGCTGTCCCCATCCCTGTCCCTGTCCCCATCCCTGTCACTGTCCCTGTCCCTGTCCCTGTCCCCATCCCCACTGTCCCTGTCCCTGTCCCCGTCCCTGTCCCTGTCCCTGTCCCCATCCCCGCTGTCCCTGTCCCTGTCCCTATCCCCGTCCCTGTCCCTGTCCCCAACCCCCCTGTCCCTGTCCTGTCCCCATCCCCGCTGTCCCTGTCCCTGTCCCAGCTTTGACTGTCCCTGTCCTTGTCCCCATCTCCGCTGTCCTGTCCCTGTCCCCATCCCTGTCCCTGTCCCCATCCCTGTCCCTGTCCCCATCCCCACTGTGACTGTCCCTGTCCCTGTCCCTGTCCCCATCCCCGCTGTCCCTGTCCCTGTCCCCATCCCTGTCCCTGTCCCTGTCCCCATCCCTGTCCCTGTCCCTGTCCCATTCCCGCTGTCCCTGTCCCTGTCCCTATTCCTGTCCCTGTCCCTGTCCCCATCCCCGCTGTCCCTGTCCCCATCCCAGCTTTGACTGTCCCTGTCCTTGTCCCCATCTCCGCTGTCCCTGTCCCTGTCCCCATCCCTGTCCCTGTCCCCGTCCCTGTCCCTGTCCCCATCCCCGCTGTGACTGTCCCTGTCCCCATCCCTGTCCCGGTCCCCGTCCCTGTCCCTGTCCCTGTCCCTTTCCCTGTCCCTGTCCCCATCCCTGTTCCTGTCCCCATCCCTGTCCCCATCCCTGTCCCTGTCCCCATCCCCACTGTGACTGTCCCTGTCCCCGTCCCTGTCCCCATCCCCGCTGTCCCTGTCCCCATTCCTGTCCCTGTCCCCGTCCCCATCCCCATCCCTGTCCCCATCCCTGTCCCTGTCCCCATCCCTGTCCCTGTCCCTGTCCCCATCCCTGTCCCTGTCCCCATCCCTGTCCCTGTCCCCGTCCCTGTCCCTGTCCCCGTCCCTGTCCCCATCCCAGCTTTGACTGTCCCTGTCCCTGTCCCCGTCCCTGTCACTGTCCCCGTCCCCGTCCCTGTCCCCATCCCTGTCCCCATCCCTGTCCCTGTCCCCGTCCCTGTACCCGTCCCCGTCCCCATCCCTGTCCCTGTCCCTGTCCCCATCCCCGCTGTCCCCGTCCCTGTCCCCATCCCTGTCCCTGTCCCCATCCCCGCTGTCCCTGTCCCCATCCCCGTCCCTGTCCCTGTCCCTGTCCCCATCCCTGTCCCCATCCCCGCTGTCCCCGTCCCCATCCCCATCCCTGTCCCTGTCCCTGTCCCCAGGGGTCCAGGAGGGCGTGAGGATGACTCTGGACTGTGCCCAGGCCACCTTCATCTCCTATGACAAGATGGTCATCTCGCTCAAGGGGGGTGAGATGTAAGTCTGGGGGGTCCTGGGGGTGTCCCCAAAGGTTTTGGGGTGTCCCCAAGGATTTGGGGTGTCCCATGTCCCCCCCCACCCCGAGGTGCCACCCCCTGTCCCACCGTGTCCTGGAGCTGGTCAGGGACAGGATGAGCTCTGTCCCCTCCTTCCCCTGGGACAAGGGGGGGTTCTAAACCCAAAGGTTTTGGGGTGTCCCCAAGGGTTTGGGGTGTCCCCAAGGGTTTGGGGTGACCCCAAGGACTTTGGGGGTGTTTCCAAGGGTTTGGGGTGTCCCTTTGGGGTGTCTCCAGGGGTTTGGGGTGTCCCCAGGGGTTTTGGGGTGTCCCCAAGGGTTTGGGGTGTCCCCAAAGGTTTTGGGGTGTCCCCAAGGACTTTGGGGTGTCCCCAGGGGTTTTGGGGTGCCCCCAAGAACTTTAGGATGTCCCCCAAGGGTTTTGGGGTGTCCCCCAGGGGTTTGGGGTGTCCCCAAAGGTTTTGGGGTGTCCCCAAGGGTTTGGGGGTGTCCCCAAGGGTTTGGGGTGACCCCAAGGACTTTGGGGGTGTTTCCAAGGGTTTGGGGTGTCCCTTTGGGGTGTCTCCAGGGGTTTGGGGTGTCCCCAGGGGTTTTGGGGTGTCCCCAAGGGTTTGGGGTGTCCCCAAAGGTTTTGGGGTGTCCCCAAGGACTTTGGGGTGTCCCCAGGGGTTTTGGGGTGCCCCCAAGAACTTTAGGATGTCCCCAAGGGTTTTGGGGTGTCCCCAGGGGTTTGGGGTGTCCCCAAAGGTTTTGGGGTGTCCCCAAGGGTTTGGGGGTGTCCCCAAGGGTTTGGGGTGACCCCAAGGACTTTGGGGGTGTTTCCAAGGGTTTGGGGTGTCCCTTTGGGGTGTCTCCAGGGGTTTGGGGTGTCCCCAGGGGTTTTGGGGTGTCCCCAAGGGTTTGGGGTGTCCCCAAAGGTTTTGGGGTGTCCCCAAGGACTTTGGGGTGTCCCCAGGGTTTTTGGGGTGTCCCCAGGGTTCTTGGGGTGTCCCCAGGGTTTTGGGGGTTTCCCAGGGGTTTGGGGGTGTCCCAGGGTTTTTGGGGTGTCTCCAAGGTTTTGGGGTGTCCCCAGGGTTTTGGGGTGTCCCCAGGGTTTTTTGGGGGTGTCCCCAGGGGTTTGGGGTGTCCCCAGGTTTTTGGGGTGTCCCCAAGTAGTTTAGGATGTTCTCAAGAACTTTGGGGTGTCCCCAGGGTTTTTGGGGTGTCCCCAGGGTTTTTGGGGGTGTCCCCAGGGTTTTGGGGTGTCCTCAGGGGTTTTTGGGGTGTCCCCAGGGGTTTGGGGTGTCCCCAGGGGGTCTTTGGGGGTGTCCCCAGGGGTTTTGGGGTGTCCCCAGCGGTTTTTGGGGGTGTCCCCAGGGGTTTTGGGGTGTCCTCAGGGGTTTGGGGGTGTCCCCAGGGGTTTTGGGGTGTCCCCAGGGGTCTTTGGGGGTGTCCCCAGGGGTTTTGGGGTGTCCCCGGGGTTTTGGGGTGTCCCCAGGGGTCTTTGGGTGTGTCCCCAGGGGTTTTTGGGGTGTCCCCAAGGGTTTTTGGGGTGTTCCCGTGGATTTGGGTTGTCCTCAAGGGTTTTGGGGTGTCCCCAAGGGGGGTGTCCCCAGGATTTTGGGGGTGTCCCCAAGGGTTTGGGGTATCCCCAGGGTTTTTGGGGGTGTCCCCAAGGGTTTGGCGTGTCCCCAGGGTTTTTGGGGGTGTCCCCAAGGGTTTGGGGTGTCCCAGGTTTTTGGGGTGTCCCCAAGAAGTTTAGGATGTTCTCAAGAACTTTGAGGTGTCCCCAGGGGTTTTGGGGTGTCCCCTGGGGTTTTGGGGTGTCCCCAGGGTTTTTGGGGTGTCCCCAAAGGTTTGGGGTCATCCCCAGGGGTTTGGGGTGTCCCCAGGAGTTGGGGGTGTCCCAGGGTTTTTGGGGTGTCCCCAGGGTTTTTGGGGTGTCCCCAGGGTTTTTTGGGGTGTCCCCAGGGGTTTTGGGGTGTCCCCAGTGGTTTTGGGGTGTCCCCAGGGTTTTTTTGGGTGTCCCCTGGGTTTTTTGGGGTGTCCCCAGGGGTTTTGGGGTGTCCCCAGTGGTTTTGGGGTGTCCCCAGGGTTTTTGGGGTGTCCCCAGGGTTTTTGGGGTGCCCCCAGGGGTTTGGGGTGACCCCAAGGACTTTGGGGTGTCCCCAGGGGTTTTGGGGTGTCCCCAAGAACTTTAGGATGTCCCCAAGGGTTTTGGAGGTATCCCCAAGGGTTTGGGGTGACCCCAAGGTTTTGGGGTGTCCCCAGGGTTTTGGGGTGTCCCCAAGGGTTTGGGGTGTCCCCAAGGACTTTGGGGTGTCTCCAGGGTTTTGGGGGTGTCCCCAGGGGTTTTGGGGTGTCCCCCAGGAGTTTGGGGTGTCCCCAAGAAGTTTAGGATGTTCTCAAGAACTTTGGGGTGTCCCCAGGGGTTTTTGGGGTGTTCCCAGGGTTTTTGGGGTGTCCCCAGGGTTTTTGGGGTGTCCCCGGGGTTGTGGGGTGCCCCCTGAGCTGTCCCCTCGTGTCCCAGCTACGTGCTGACGCTGATCACGGATGGGATGCGCTCCGTGCGCTCCTTCCACTTCGACAAAGCGGCCGCCTCCGTCCTCACCACCTGTGTAAGCACCTGGGCACAGCTGGCACACCTGGGGAACACCTGGGAACACCTGGGGAACACCTGGGACACCTGGGCACACCTGGGCACAGCTGGGGATACCTGGGCACACCTGGGCGCACCTGGGGACACCTGGGGACACCTGGGGAACACCTGGGACACCTGGGACACACCTGGGGAACACCTGGGGACACCTGGGAACACCTGGGTACACCTGGGGACACCTGGGCACACCTGGGCACAGCTCGGCACACATGGGCACAGCTGGGCACAGCTGGGGAACACCTGGGGACAGCTGGGGAACACCTGGGAACACCTGGGGACACCTGGGCACACCTGGGGACAGCTGGGGAACACCTGGGGAACTCCTGGGGAATACCTGGGCACACCTGGGAACACCTGGGGAACACCTGGGAACACCTGGAGAACACCTGGGGAACTCCTGGGGAATACCTGGGCACACCTGGGCACAGCTGGGCACACCTGGGGAACACCTGGGATACACCTGGGGACACCTGGGGACACCTGGGCACACCTGGGGAACACCTGGGAACACTGGGGAACACCTGGGATACACCTCGGCACCACCTGGGGAACACCTGGGGACACCTGGGCACACCTGGGGAACACCTGGGGAACACCTGGGGATACACCTGGGGACATCTGGGGGACACAACCTGGGGACACACCTGGGGACACACCTGGGGACACACCTGGGGACACCTGGGGATGTGGGGACACACCTGGGCACACTTGGAGACACTTGGGGACACCTGGGGGCACTCAGGGCATGCCCAGGGCACACCTGGGCACACCTTTCACACCTGGCACAGCTGGCACAGTTGGCACAGCTGGGCACACCTGGCACACCTGGCACACCTGGGGACACTGAGGGCACACCTGGGGACACCTGGGGATGTGGGGACACACCTGGGCACACCTGGGCACACCTGGGCACACTTGGAGACACTTGGGGACACCTGGGGGCACTCAGGGCATGCCCAGGGCACACCTGGCACAGCTGGGCACAGCTGGCACACCTGGGCTCACCTGGGACACTGAGGGCACACCTGGCACACCTGGGCACACCTGGAGACACTTGGGGACACCTGGGGACACTCAGGGCAGGCCCAGCGCACACCTGGGAACACCTGGCTCACCTGGGGACACTCAGGGCACAGCTGGCACACCTGGGTACACCTGGCACACCTGGCACACCTGGGTACACACCTGGGCACACCTGGGCACACCTGGCACACCTGGGGACACCTGGCACACCTGGGGACACCTGGCACAGCTGGCACAGCTGGCTCACCTGTGTCCGCAGATGGTGCCCCTGGAGCCGGGCTATCTGTTCCTGGGGTCCCGCCTGGGCAACTCCCTCCTGCTCAGGTACACGGAGAAGCTGCTGGAGCCCCCGGCCGGGGCGGGCAAGGAGGGGCCCGACCGACAGGTGAGACCCCGGAACTCACCTGGGCACCCCAAAACTCACCTGGGGATCCCCAAACTGCACCTGGGAATACCCAAACCACACCTGGGCACCCCAAAACTCACCTGGGTACCTCAAAACTCACCTGGGCACCCCAAACTGCACCTGGGCACCCCAAAACCGCACCAGGGGATCGTCAAAACTCACCTGGGGATCCCCAAAACTCACCTGGGGATCCCCAGAACTCACCTGGGGATCCCCAAAACTGCACCTGGGCACCCCAAACTGCACCTGGGCACCCCAAAACCGCACCTGGGGATCCCCAGAACTCACCTGGGCACCCCAGAACTGCACCGGGGGATCCCCAAACTCACCTGGGGATCCCCAAAACTCACCTGGGCACCCCAAATCACACCTGGGGATCCCAAAACTCACCTGGGCACCCCAAATCACACCTGGGGATCCCCAAAACTCACCTGGGCACCCAAACTGCACCTGGGCACCCCAAAACCGCACCTGGGGATCGTCAAAACTCACCTGGGGATCCCCAAAACTCACCTGGGCCCCCCCATAACTCACCTGGGCACCCCAAAACTGTACCGGGGGATCCCCAGAACTCACCTGGGCACCCCAGAACTCACCTGGGCACCCCAAAACCGCACCGGGGGATCCCACAAAAACCGCACCAGGGGATCCCCAAACTGCACCTGGGGATACCCAAAACTCACCTGGGCACCCCAGAACTCACCTGGGTACCTCAAAACTCACCTGGGCACCCAAAACTCGCCTGGGGATCCCCAGAACTCACCTGGGCACCCCCAAACTGCACCGGGGGATCCCCAGAACTCACCTGGGGATCCCCAAACTCACCTGGGCACCCCAAAACTCACCTGGGCACCGCAAAACTCACCTGGGCACCCCAAAACTGCACCGGGGGATCCCCAGGACTCACCTGGGTACCTCAAGTCGCACCTGGGCACCCCAAAACCCTCCCAGGGACCCCAAAACCCTCCCAGGGACCCCCAAAATCCACCCTGGGGACCCCAAAATCACCCTGGGGACCCCAAAACTGTCCCAGGGACCCCAAAATCACCCTGGAGACCCGAAACCACCCTAGGGACCCCAAACTCTTCCCTGGGACCCCCAAAACCCTCCCAGGGACCCCAAACCTGTCCCTTTC
>NC_089683.1:2053586-2096880 GCF_031753505.1 Anomalospiza imberbis
CCTGGCCCCATGATGTCCCCAATGTCCTCAGTGTCCCCTCACCATGGTGGAGTCCTCATGGCTCAGGATGAGGAACCCCTGTCCCCATGATGTCCCCATGATGTCCCCATGATTGTCCCCAGTGTCCCCTCACCAAGGTGGAGTCCTCACGGCTCAGGATGAGGAACCCGTGTCCCCATGATGTCCCAATGTCCCCTTGATGTCCCCATGATGTCCCCAATGTCCCCATGATGTCCCAATGTCCCTCACCAAGGTGGAGTCCTCGAGGCTCAGGATGAGGAACCCCTGTCCCCATGATGTCCCAATGTCCCCAGTGTCCCCTCGCCATGGTGGAGCCCTCGCGGCTCGGGATGAGGAACCCCCGTCCCCATGATGTCCCCATGATGTCCCCATGATGTCCCCATGATGTCCCTCACCAAGGTGGAGTCCTGACGGCTCAGGATGAAGAACCCCTGTCGCTGGGATGTCCCAATGTCCCCATGATGTCCCCATGATGTCCCCAATGTCCCCAGTGTCCCCTCACCAAGGTGGAGTCCTCACGGCTCAGGATGAGGAACCCCTGTCCCCATGATGTCCCCAATGTCCCTGCGATGTCCCTCACAACAGTGGAGTCCTCACAGCTCAGGATGAGGAACCCCTGTCCCCATGATGTCCCCAATGTCCCCAGTGTCCCCTCACCAAGGTGGAGTCCTCGAGGCTCAGGATGAGGAACCCCTGTCCCCATGATGTCCCCAATGTCCCCATGATGTCCCCGTGATGTCCCCAAAGTCCCTGTGATGTCCCTCACAACAGTGGAGTCCTCATGGCTCAGGATGAGGAACCCCTGTCCCCATGATGTCCCCATGATGTCCCCGTGATGTCCCCAAAGTCCCTGTGATGTCCCTCACAACAGTGGAGTCCTCGTGTCTCAGGATGAGGAACCCCTGTCCCCATGATGTCCCCAATGTCCCCATGATGTCCCTCACCAAGGTGGAGTCCTCACGGCTCAGGATGAGGAACCCCTGTCCCCATGATGTCCCCATGATGTCCCCAATGTCCCCAGTGTCCCCTCACCATGGTGGAGTCCTCACGGCTCAGGATGAGGAACCCGTGACGTTCCCCGTCCTCCTCAGAACTTTCCGGAGCCGCCGTCGCCGCCTCGGGCTCCGCGCTGGTCCCCGGGGGCCACCTCGGGCTGTGGGGACAGAGCCTCGGTGGGGACAGGGGGACACAGGGACAGGGGAACAGGGGACATGGGGAGGACAGGGGGACATGGAGGGGACAGGGGGACATGGCGACACAGGAACATGGGATGAGAGGACATGGAGGACACAGGGACACGGAGATGGGGACACAAGGATGGCGTGACATGGGGACAGGGGGACATGGAGGGGACAGGGGGACACGGGATGGGAGGACACGGGGGACACAGGGACAAGGACATGGGGACACAAGGATGGTGTGACATGGGGACAGGGGGACATGAGGGGACAGGGGGACATGGAGGGGACAGGGGGACATGGAGGAGACAGGGGGACATAGGGACACAGGGGGGCATGGGATGAGAGGACATGGAGGACACAGGGACACGGAGATGGGGACACAGGGATGGCGTGACATGGGGACAGAGGGACATGGAGAGGACAGGGGGACACGGGGACACAGGGACACGGGATGAGAGGACATGGGAGGACACAGGGACAAGGACATGGGGACACAAGGATGGTGTGACATGGGGACAGGGGGACAGGGAGACACGGGATGAGAGGACACGGGGGGACACAGGGACACGGAGATGGGGACACAAGGATGGCGTGACATGGGGACAGGGGGACACGGAGGGGACAGGGGGACATGGAGGGGACAGGGGGACACGGGATGAGAGGACACGGGGGGACACAGGGACACGGAGATGGGGACACAGGGATGGTGTGACATGGGGACAGGGGACATGGAGGGGACAGGGGGACATGGAGGGGACATGGGATGAGACGACATGGAGGGGACACAGGGACATGGAGATGGGGACACAAGGATGGTGTGACTTGGGGACGGGGGACAGGGAGGGGACAGGGGGACATGGGATGAGAGGACATGGAGGACACAGGGACACGGAGATGGGGACACAGGGATGGTGTGACATGGGGACAGGGGGACAGGGAGGGGACAGAGGGACATGGGATGAGAGGACAGGTGGGACAAAGGGACACGGACATGGGGACACAAGGATGGCGTGACATGGGGACAGGGGGACATGGAGGGGACAGGGGGACACAGGGGGACAGGGGGGGACACAGGGGGACAGGGGGGGACACAGGGACCTGGCGGGTCACAAAGAGGGGACACGGGGACACAGAGGAGGGACACCGGGATGGCGTGACATGGAGATGGGCGACACGGGGACACAGGGTCAGGGGGACAAGGACAGAGGGGACAGAAGGACATGGGGGGACCGGGGACAAGGGGAGGGAGGCAGGGGCACACGAGAGGACACAGGGACACGTGGGGACACAGGGATGGGGGTCACAGACAGGGGACACGTGGGGACACAGGGATGGCAGGGACATGGGGACACGGGGAGGGTGACACGGTGACATGAGGGGAGAGTGACACAGGGACAGGGAGGGTGACATGGGGACACAGATGGGGACACGGTGAGGGTGATACAGGGGCATGAGGGACACGGGGGTGACACGGGGACACAGGGAGGGTGCCATGGTGACACAGGTGACATGGGGGTGACACAGGGACACAGTGACACGGGAGTGACACGGGGGTGACACGGGGACACAGGGAGGGTGACATGGTGACACAGGTGACACAGGGGTGACACAGGGACACAGGTGACACGGGGTGACACGGGGTGACACGGGGACACATGGCACAAGTGACACAGGTGATACAGGTAGGGTATTGGGGACACGGGGGTGACACAGGGACACGGTGACACGGGGGTGACACGGGGGTGACACGGGGGTGACACGGGGACACAAGGGACATGGGGGTGACACGGGGTGACACAGGGACAGGTGACACAGGAAGGTGACATGGGGACACAGTGACACAGTGAGGGTGACACAGGGACACAGATAACACAGGGGGGTGACACGGGACACGGTGACACGGGGTGACAGGCACAGTGACATGGGGGTGACATGAGGGTGACACAGGGACACGGTGACACGGGAGTGACACAGGGGGTGACACGGGGTGACACGGGGGGTGACATGGGGGGTGACACGGGGGCATGGTGACACGGGGTGACACAGGGACACAGGTGACACGGGGGTGACACGGGGTGACACGGGGACATGGTGACACAGGTGACATGGGGACACAGGTGACACGGGGTGACACAGGGACACAGGTGACACGGGGGTGACATGGGGTGACACAGGGACATGGTGACAGGGGGGTGACACAGGGACATGGTGACACAGGGGGTGACACAGGGACACAGGTGACACGGGGGGTGACACGGGGTGACACAGGGACATGGTGACACAGGTGACATGGGGACACAGGTGACACGGGGTGACACAGGGACACAGGTGACATGGGGGTGACACGGGGTGACACAGGGACATGGGTGACACAGGGGGGTGACACAGGGACATGGTGACACGGGGTGACACAGGGACACAGGTGACACGGGGGTGACACGGGGTGACACAGGGACATGGTGACACAGGTGACATGGGGACACAGGTGACACAGGGGGGTGACACAGGGACACAGGTGACACGGGGGTGACACGGGGTGACACAGGGACATGGGTGACACAGGGGGGTGACACAGGGACATGGTGACACAGGGGGTGACACAGGGACACAGGTGACACAGGTGACACAGGGGGATGACACAGACATGGTGACACAGGGGGGTGACACGGGGTGACACGGGGGTGACACAGTGACACAGGGTGACATGGTGACACAGGTGACACAGGAAGGGTGACATGGGGACATGGGGACAGAGGGGGTGACGTGGTGACACAGGGGTGACACAGGGGGGTGACACAAGGACACGGTGACACAGTGGGTGACATGGGGACATGGTGACACGGAGGTGACATGGGGACATTGCGACACGGGGGGGTGACATGGTGACACGGGGGTGACACGGGGGGGTGACACAAGGACATGGTGACACGGGGGGGTGACACAGGGGACACAGGTGACACGGGGGTGACACGGGGGTGACACAAGGACATGGTGACACAGGGGGGTGACACGGGGACACAGGTGACACAGGGGTGACACAGGGGGGGTGACACAGGGACATGGTGACACAGGGGGGTGACACGAGGACACAGGTGACATGGGGGTGACACAGGGGGGTGACACAGGGACATGGTGACACAGGGGGGTGACACGGGGTGACACGGGGGTGACACAATGACACAGGGTGACATGGTGACACAGGTGACACAGGAAGGGTGACATGGGGACATGGGGACAGAGGGGGGTGACGTGGTGACACAGGGGTGACACAGGGGGGTGACACAAGGACACGGTGACACAGTGGGTGACATGGGGACATGGTGACACAAGGTGACACGGGGACCCGGTGACACAGGAAGGGTGACATGGGGACATTGCGACACGGGGGGGTGACATGGTGACACGGGGGTGACAACGGGGGGGTGACACAAGGACACGGCGACACAGGGGGGTGACACGGGGACACAGGTGACATGGGGGTGACACAGGGGGGTGACACAGGGACATGGTGACACAGGGGGGTGACACGGGGTGACACGGGGTGACACAGTGACACAGGGTGACATGGGGACATGGTGACACGGAGGTGACATGGGGACATTGCGACACGGGGGGGTGACATGGTGACACGGGGGTGACACGGGGGGTGACACAAGGACATGGTGACACAGGGGGTGACACAGGTGACACAGGTGACACAGGGGGATGACACAGACATGGTGACACAGGGGGGTGACACGGGGACACAGGTGACACGGGGGTGACACAGGGGGTGACACAGGGACATGGTGACACAGGGGGGTGACACAGGTGACACAGGTGACACAGGGGGATGACACAGACATGGTGACACAGGGGGGTGACACGGGGACACAGGTGACACGGGGGTGACACAGGGGGGTGACACAGGGGACATGGTGACACAGGGGGGTGACACAGGGACATGGTGACACAGGGGGGTGACACGGGGACACAGGTGACATGGGGGTGACACGGGGTGACACAGGGACATGGTGACACAGGGGGGTGACACGGGGTGACACGGGGGTGACACAGTGACACAGGGTGACATGGTGACACAGGTGACACAGGAAGGGTGACATGGGGACATGGGGACAGAGGGGGTGACATGGTGACACAGGGGTGACACAGGGGGTGACACAAGGACATGGTGACACAGTGGGTGACATGGGGACATGGTGACACGGGGGTGACATGGGGACATGGTGACACGGGGGGGTGACACAGGGTGACACGGGGGACCCGGTGACACAGGAAGGGTGACATGGGGACATTGCGACACGGGGGGTGACATGGTGACACGGGGGTGACACGGGGTGACACAGGGACATGATGACACAGGGTGACATGGGGACACAGGTGACACAGGAAGGGTGACACGGGGACACAGTGACACAGGGGGTGACACAGCGGGTGACACAGGGGGTGACGTGGGGACATGGGGTGACACGGGGACACAGGGTGACATGAGGACATGGGGTGACACGGGGGGGTGACATGGGGACACGGTGACACAGGGGGTGACACGGGGACAGGGGGTGACACGGCGGTGACATGGGAACACAGTGACACAGTGGGTGACACGGGGACACGGGGTGACATGGGGACACAGGGGGTGACACAGGGACACGGGGTGACACGGGGACACGGTGACACAGGGGGTGACATGGGGACACAGGGGGTGACACGGTGACATAGGGGTGACACGGGGACACGGGGTGACACGGGGGGTGACACGGTGACACGGGGGTGACACGGGGAGACACAGGGGGTGACACGGTGACATAGGGGTGACACGGGACACGGGGTGACACGGGGGGTGACACGGGGACACAGGGGGTGACACGGTGACACAGGGGTGACACGGGGACACGGGGTGACACGGGACACGGGGGTGACACGGTGACACAGGGGTGACACGGGGACATAGGGGTGACATGGGGACACGGGGTGACACGGGGACACGGGGTGACACGGGGGGTGACACAGGGGGTGACACGGTGACACAGGGGTGACACAGGGACACAGGGGGTGACACAGGGGGTGACACAGGGGGTGACACAGGGGGTGACACGGTGACACAGGGGGTGACACGGGGACCCACCTGTTCCCGCGGGGGGGGGCGCGGTGACCGTCCACATGTTGTAACAGCCGGGCAGCTCGAACGTGGTCACCACCTGCGGCCGGATGCTGCGCTGGGGACAGGGACACCGTCAGGGGACACCGAGGGGACAGGGACAGGGACAGAGGACACCGATGGGACAGGGACAGGGACACCGTCAGGGGACACCGAGGGGGACACCGAGGGGACAGGGACAGAGGACACTGAGGGGACACGGTCAGGGGACACCGATGGGGACAGGGACACCGCCAGGGGACACCGAGGGGACAGGGACAGAGGACACTGAGGGGACACGGTCAGGGACACCGATGGGGACAGGGACACCGCCAGGGGACACCGAGGGGACAGGGACAGGGGACACCGATGGGGACACCGAGAGAACAGGGACACCGTCAGGGGACACCGAGGGGACAGGGACACCGCCAGGGGACAGGGACACCGCCAGGGGACAGGGACACCGTCAGGGGACACCGATGGGGACAGGGACAGGGGACACTGAGGGGACAGGGACAGGAACAGGGGACACCAATGGGGACAGGGACAGGGACACCGAGGGGACAGGGACACTGACAGGGGACACTGAGGGGACAGGGACAGGGTCAGGGGACACCAAGGGGACAGGGTCAGGGGACACCGATGGGGACAGGAACAGGGGACACCGAGGGGACAGGGACAGGGACACCGTCAGGGGACACCGAGGGGACACCAAGGGGACAGGGACAGGGTCAGGGGACACCGATGGGGAAAGGGACACCGTCAGGGGACACTGAGGGGACAGGGACAGGGACACCTCAGGGGACACCGAGGGGACACCGAGGGGACACCGAGGGGACAGGGACAGGGACACCGAGGGGACAGGGGACACCGATGGGGACACCGATGGGGACAGCGGTCAGGGGACACGGTCAGGGGACACTGAGGGGACACCGAGGGGACAGGGACACCGTCAGAGGACACCGAGGGGACAGGGGACAGGGGACACTGAGGAGACAGGGAGAGGGGACACTGAGGGGACAGGGACACCGTCAGGGGACACCAAGGGTACAGGAGACACCGAGGGGACAGGGAGAGGGGACACTGAGGGGACAGGGACAGGGACACGGTCAGGGGACACCGATGGGGACAGGAACAGGGACACCAAGGGGACAGGGACACCGAGGGGACACCGAGGGGACAGGGACAGGGACAGGGACACCGTCAGGGGACAGGGATGGGGACACAGTCAAGGGATTTTTGGGGTGTCCCTGGGGCTACAGGCGGGTTTTGGGGTACCCCAGGGATTTTTGGGGTGTCCCTGGTGGTACAGGCGGGTTTTGGGGGTACCCCATGGATTTTTGGGGTGTCCCTGGGGTACAGGCGGGTTTTGGGGTACCCCAGGGATTTTTGGGGTGTCCCTGGGGGGTACAGGCGGGTTTTGGGGTACCCATGGATTTTTGGGGTGTCCCTGGGGGTACAGGCGGGTTTGGGGTACCCCAGGGATTTTTGGGGGTACAGGCGGGTTTTGGAGTGTCCCATGGATTTTTGGGGGTACAGGCGGGTTTTGGGGTGTCCCAGGGATTTTTGGGGTGTCCCTGGGGGTACAGGCGGGTTTTGGGGTACCCCATGGATTTTTGGGGTGTCCCTGGGGGTACAGGCGGGTTTTGGGGTACCCCATGGATTTTTGGGGTGTCCCTGGTGGTACAGGCAGGTTTTGGGGTACCCCATGGATTTTTGGGGTGTCCCTGGGGGTACAGGCGGGTTTTGGGGTACCCCATGGATTTTTGGGGTGTCCCTGGGGGTACAGGCGGGTTTTGGGGTGTCCCATGGATTTTTGGGGGTACAGGCGGGTTTTGGGGTACCCCATGGATTTTTGGGGTGTCCCTGGGGGTACAGGCGGGTTTTGGGGTACCCCATGGATTTTTGGGGTGTCCCTGGGGGTACAGGCGGGTTTTGGGGTACCCCATGGGATTTTTGGGGGTACAGGCGGGTTTTGGGGTGTCCCAGGGATTTTTGGGGTGTCCCTGGGGGTACAGGCGGGTTTTGGGGTACCCCATGGATTTTTGGGGTGTCCCTGGGGGTACAGGCGGGTTTTGGGGTACCCCATGGATTTTTGGGGTGTCCCTGGTGGTACAGGCGGGTTTTGGGGTACCCCATGGATTTTTGGGGTGTCCCTGGGGGTACAGGCGGGTTTTGGGGTACCCCATGGATTTTTGGGGTGTCCCTGGGGGTACAGGCGGGTTTTGGGGTGTCCCATGGATTTTTGGGGGTACAGGCGGGTTTTGGGGTACCCCATGGATTTTTGGGGTGTCCCTGGGGGTACAGGCGGGTTTTGGGGTACCCCATGGATTTTTGGGGTGTCCCTGGGGGTACAGGCGGGTTTTGGGGTACCCCATGGATTTTTGGGGGTACAGGCGGGGTTTGGGGTACCCCATGGATTTTTGGGGTGTCCCTGGGGGTACAGGCGGGTTTTGGGGTACCCATGGATTTTTGGGGGTACAGGCGGGTTTTGGGGTCCCCATGGATTTTTGGGGGTACAGGCGGGTTTTGGGGTACCCATGGGATTTTTGGGGGTACAGGCGGGTTTTGGGGTACCCCATGGATTTTTGGGGCTACAGGCGGGTTTTGGGGTACCCCATGGATTTTTGGGGGTACAGGCGGGTTTTGGGGTTGTCCCAGGGATTTTTGGGGTGTCCCTGGGGGTACAGGCGGGTTTTGGGGTACCCCAGGGATTTTTGGGGTGTCCCTGGGGGTACAGCAAGTTTTGGGTGTCCCTGGGGGTACAGGCAGGTTTTGGGGTGTCCCTGGGGCTACAGGCGGGTTTTGGGGTACCCCAAGGATTTTTGGGGTGTCCCTGGGGGGTACAGGCGGGTTTTGGGTACCCCAGGGATTTTTGGGGGTACAGGCGGGTTTTGGGGTACCCCAGGGATTTTTGGGGGTACAGGCGGGTTTTGGGGTGTCCCAGGGATTTTTGGGGTGTCCCTGGAGGTACAGGCGGGTTTTGGGGTACCCCAGGGATTTTTGGGGGTACAGGCGGGTTTTGGGGTGTCCCATGGATTTTTGGGGTGTCCCTGGGGGTACAGCGGGTTTTGGGGTACCCCAGGATTTTTGGGGGTACAGGCAGGTTTTGGGGTGTCCCATGGATTTTTGGGGGTACAGGCGGGTTTTGGGGTACCCATGGAATTTTGGGGTGTCCCTGGGGATACAGGCGGGTTTTGGGGTACCCCAGGGATTTCTGGGGTGTCCCTGGGGGTACAGGCGGGTTTTGGGGTACCCCAGGGATTTTTGGGGGTACAGGCGGGTTTTGTGGTACCCCATGGATTTTTGGGCTGTCCCTGGGGGTACAGGCGGGTTTTGGGGTGTCCATGGATTTTTGGGGTGTCCCTGGGGGGTACAGGCGGGTTTTTGGGGTGTCCCAGGGATTTTTGGGCTGTCCCTGGGGGTACAGGCGGGTTTTGGGGTGTCCCTGGGGGTACAGGCGGGTTTTGGGGTGTCCCATGGATTTTTGGGGGTACAGGCGGGTTTTGGGGTGTCCCATGGATTTTTGGGGGTACAGGCGGGTTTTGGGGTACCCCATGGATTTTTGGGGGTACAGGCGGGTTTTGGGGTACCCCAGGGATTTTTGGGGTGTCCCTGGGGGGGGGTACAGGTGGGTTTTGGGGTACCCCATGGATTTTTGGGGGTACAGGCGGGTTTTGGGGTGTCCCATGGATTTTTGGGGTGTCCCTGGGGGTACAGGCGGGTTTTGGGGTGTCCCATGGATTTTTGGGGGTACAGGCGGGTTTTGGGGTACCCCATGGATTTTTGGGGTGTCCCTGGGGATACAGGCGGGTTTTGGGGTACCCCAGGATTTCTGGGGTGTCCCTGGGGGTACAGGCGGGTTTTGGGGTACCCCAGGGATTTTTGGGGGTACAGGCAGGTTTGGGGTACCCCATGGATTTTTGGGGGTACAGGCGGGTTTTGGGGTGTCCCATGGATTTTTGGGGTGTCCCTGGGGGGTACAGGCGGGTTTTGGGGTACCCCAGGGATTTTTGGGGTGTCCCTGGGGGTACAGGCGGGTTTTGGGGTACCCCAGGGATTTTTGGGGGTACAGGCGGGTTTTGGGGTACCCCATGGATTTTTGGGGGTACAGGCGGGTTTTGGGGTACCCCATGGATTTTTGGGGGTACAGGCGGGTTTTGGGGTACCCCAGGGATTTTTGGGGTGTCCCTGGGGGTACAGGCGGGTTTTGGGGTACCCCATGGGTTTTTGGGGGTACAGGCGGTTTTGGGGTACCCCATGGATTTTTGGGGTGTCCCTGGGGGGTACAGGCGGGTTTTGGGGTACCCCATGGATTTTTGGGGGTACAGGCGGGTTTTGGGGTACCCCAGGGATTTTTTGGGGTGTCCCTGGGGGGTACAGGCGGGTTTTGGGGTGTCCCAGGGATTTTTGGGGTGTCCCTGGGGGTACAGGCGGGTTTTGGGTGCCCCAGGGATTTTTGGGGTGTCCCTGGGGGTACAGGCGGGTTTTGGGGTGTCCCAGGGATTTTTGGGGTGTCCCTGGGGGTACAGGCGGGTTTTGGGGTGTCCCATGGGTTTTTGGGGTGTCCCTGGGGGGTACAGGCGGGTTTTGGGGTGTCCCATGGATTTTTGGGGTGTCCCTGGGGGGTACAGGTGCTCCCCAGGCTTTGGGGTCACCCTGGTTCACCCCAGCTCTGCTCTGGCACCGGGGTCGGCCCCCCGGGAACCTCCCGCGGGGGGACTGGGCGGTGCCTGGGGTTTTGGGGTTCGGGGGATTTGGGGTTCAGGGGGGATTTGGGGTTTTGGGGTTCAGGGGAGGATTTGGGGTTCAGGGGGGATTTGGGGTTCGGGGGTGGATTTGAGGTTCGGGGGGATTTGGGGTTCGGGGGGGATTTGGGGTTCTGGGGGATTTGGGGTTCGGGGGGATTTAGGGTTCGGGGGGGTTTTGGGGTTCGGGAGGGATTTGGGGTTAAGGGGGGATTTGGGGTTTTGGGGTTCAGGGGGGTTTGGGGTTCAGGGGGGATTTGGGGTTCAGGGGGGATTTGGGGTTTTGGGGTTCAGGGGGGATTTGGGGTTCAGGGGGGATTTGGGATTTGGGGTTCAGGGGATTTGGGTTCAGGGGGGATTTGGGGTTCAGGGGGGTTTGGGGTTTTGGGGTTCGGGGGGATTTGGGGTTCAGGGGGGATTTGGGGTTCAGGGAGATTTGGGGTTTTGGGGTTCGGGGGGGATTTGGGGTTCGGGGGGATTTGGGGTTCAGGGGGGGTTTGAGGTTTTGGGGTTCTGGGGAATTTGGGGTTCAGGAGGGTTGGGGTTTTGGGGTTCAGGGGGGATTTGGGTTTAAGGGGGGATTTGGGGTTTTTGGGGTTCAGGGGCATTTGGGGTTCGGGGGGATTTGGGGTTTTGGGGTTCAGGGGGGGATTTGGGGTTCAGGGGGGGATTTGGGGTTCTGGGGTTCGGGACGGATTTGGGGTTCAGGGGGATTTGGGGTTTTGGGGTTCGGGACGGATTTGGGGTTCAGGGGGGGATTTGGGTTTAAGGGGGGATTTGGGGTTTTGGGGTTTAGGGGGATTTGGGGTTCGGGGAGATTTGGGGTTTTGGGGTTCGGGACGGATTTGGGGTTCAGGGGGGATTTGGGGTTTTGGGGTTCAGGGGGGTTTGGGAGCTGGGCCTGGGGTTTTGGGGTTCGGGCGGGATTTGGGGCTCAGGGGGGATTTGGGGTTCAGGGGGATTTGAGGTTTTGGTGTTCGGGGGGAATTTGGGGTTCAGGAGGGTTGGGGTTTTGGGGTTCAGGGGGGGATTTGGGGTTCGGGAGATTAGGGTTTTGGGGCTCGGGGGGTTTTGGGGTTCAGGGGGGATTTGGGGTTCAGGGGAGATTTGGGGTTTTGGGGTTCGGGGGGATTTGGGGTTCAGGGGGGATTTGGGGTTCAGGGGTTTGGGGTTTTGGGGTTCGGGGGGATTTGGGGTTCAGGAGGGTTGGGGTTTTGGGGTTCAGGGGGGGATTTGGGGTTCGGGGAGATTAGGGTTTTGGGGTTCGGGGGGGATTTGGGGTTCAGGGGGGAGATTTGGGGTTCAGGGGGGGATTAGGGTTTTGGGGTTCGGGGGGATTTGGGGTTCAGGGGGGGATTTGGGGTTCAGGGGGATTTGGGGTTTTGGGGTTCGAGGGGATTTGGGGTTCAGGGGAGATTTGGGGTTTTGGGGTTCGGGGGGATTTGGGGTTCACGGGGGATTTGGGGTTCAGGGGGAGATTTAGGGTTCAGGGGGGATTAGGGTTTTGGGGTTCGGGGGGATTTGGGGTTCAGGGGGGGATTTGGGGTTCAGGGGGATTTGGGGTTTTGGGGTTCGGGGGGATTTGGGGTTCAGGGAGATTTGGGGTTTTGGGGTTCGGGGGGATTTGGGGTTCAGGGGGGATTTGAGGTTTTGGGGTTCGGGGGGATTTGGGGTTCAGGAGGGTTGAGGTTTTGGGGTTCAGGGGGGATTTGGGGTTCAGGGGGGGTTTGGGGTTTTGGGGTTCGGGGGGATTTGGGGTTCAGGGGGGATTTGGGGTTTTGGGGTTCGGGGGGATTTGGGGTTCAGGAGGGTCGAGGTTTTGGGGTTCAGGGGGGATTTGGGGTTCAGGGGGGGTTTGGGGTTTTGGGGTTCGGGGGGATTTGGGGTTCGGGGGGTTCAAAGGGGGTTTGGGGTTTGTGGGGTTCAGGAGGGATTTGGGGTTTGTTGGATTCAGGATGTTTTTGGGGCGTTTTGGGGTTTTGGGGTCCCAGGGATGTTTTTGGGGTGATTTTTGGCGTGGCTTTTGGGGTGGTTTTTGGAGTCTCAGCGGTGTTTTTGGGGTGGTTTTTGGGGTCCCAGAGGTGTTTTTGGGGTGGTTTTGGGGTGGTTTAGGGGCGGTTAGGGGTTTTGGGGTCCCAGGGGTGATTTTGGGGTGTTTGTGGGGTGGTTTCTGGGGTCCCAGGGATGTTTTTGGGGTGGTTTTGGGGTGTTTTTGGGGTCCCAGGGATGTTTTTGGGGTCCCAGGGGTGGTTTTGGGGTGTTTTTGGGGTGGTTTTTGGGCTGGTTTTGGATGTTTTTGGGGTCCCAGGGATGGTTTTGGGGTGGTTTTGGGGTGGTTTTTGGGGACCCAGGGATGTTTTTGGGGTCCCAGGGGTGGTTTTTGGGGTGTTTTTGGGGTGTTTTGGGGGTGTTTTGGGGGTGTTTTTGGGGTTTTGGGGTACCTGCAGCACGGTCAGCGCCCCGTTCTTGCCGTACCCCGAGCACAGGGAGGCTTTGGGGTTATGGGGATTTTGGGGTCCCAGGGCTGATTTTGGGGTGGTTTTTAGGGTCTCATGGATGGTTTTGGGGTGTTTTTTGGGGTCCCAGGGATGATTTTGGGGTGGTTTTTGGGGTCCCAGGGATGTTTTTGGGTGTTTTTGGGGTGGTTTTTGGGGTTTTGGGGTACCTGCAGCACGGTCAGCGCCCCGTTCTTGCCGTACCCCGAGCACAGGGAGGCTTTGGGGTTATGGGGATTTTGGGGTCCCAGGGATCATTTTGGGGTGGTTTTTGGGGTCCCGGGGATGTTTTTGGGATGTTTTTGGGGTCCCAGGGATGGTTTTTGGGGTGTTTTTGGGGTTTTGGGGTACCTGCAGCACGGTCAGCGCCCCGTTCTTGCCGTACCCCGAGCACAGGACGATCTCCAGGTCGGGCTCGGGGCTGTTTGGAACTGCAGAGACAGCGGGGTCAGCTTTGGGGTCATTTGGGTCATTTGGGGTCATTTGGGGTCAGGTTTGGGGTCATCTGGGGTCATTTGGGGTCATTTGGGGTCATTTGGGGTCAGGTTTGGGGTCAGCTTTGGAGTCATTTGGGGTCATTTGGGGTCAGCTTTGGGGTCATTTGGGGTCAGGTTTGGGGTCAGCTTTGGAGTCATTTGGGGTCATTTGGGGTCAGGTTTGGGGTCATTTGGGGTCATTTGGGGACATTTGGGGTCAGGTTTGGGGTCATTTGGGGTCATTTGGGGTCATTTGGGGTCAGGTTTGGGGTCATTTGGGGTCATTTGGGGTCATTTGGGGTCAGGTTTGGGGTCAGCTTTGGGGTCATTTGGGGTCATTTGGGGTCAGCTTTGGGGTCAGCTTTGGGGTCATTTGGGGTCATTTGGGGTCAGGTTTGGGGTCAGGTTTGGGGTAAATTTTGGGGTAATTTTGGGGTAAATTTTGAGGATTTTGGGGTAATTTTGGGGTGAATTTTGGGGTAAATTTTGGGGACTTTGGGGTTATTTTGGGGTAATTTTGGGGTAATTTTGGGGGTTTTGGGGTAATTTTGGGGTAATGTTGGGGTAATTTTGGGGGTAAATTTTGGGGGTAATTTTGGGGTAACTTTGGGGTAAATTTTGGGGTAAATTTTGGGGATTTTGGGGTAATTTTGGGGTAAATTTTGGGGTAGTTTTTGGGGTAATTTTGGGGTACATTTTGGGGATTCTGGGGTAATTTTGGGGTAAATTTGGAGTATATTTTGGGGTAATTTTGGAGTATATTTTGGGGTAATTTTGGGGTAATTTTGGGGTAATTTTGGGGTAAATTTTGGGGATTTTGGGTCCGTTTTGCCCCTCACCTCCTCGGACAGGAAGGCCGGGTTTGGGGTAATTTTGGGGTAATTTTGGGGTAATTTTGGGGTAAATTTTGGGGATTTTGAGGTAATTTTGGAGTATATTTTGGGGTAATTTTGTGGTACATTTTGGGGTAAATTTTGGGGTAAATTTGGGGGATTTTGGGTCTGTTTTGCCCCTCACCTCCTCAGACAGGAAGGCCGGGTTTGGGGTAATTTTGGGGTAGTTTTGGGGTAGTTTTGGGGTAATTTTGGGGTAAATTTTGGGGATTTTGGGTCCGTTTTGCCCCTCACCTCCTCGGACAGGAAGGCCGGGTTTGGGGTAATTTTGGGGTAAATTTTGGGGATTTTGGGTCCGTTTTGCCCCTCACCTCCTCGGACAGGAAGGCCGGCTCCCCCATGGCGGCGTTGGCGCAGGGCCCGATGTTGAGGATGCTGTCACACACCTGGCACGGGGACACGGCGTCACCGCGGGGTCACGCCGGGGACGGGGGGGACAGGGACGTGACACACCGGTGACACAGGTGACACACGGGTGACACTGGTGACAGAGGGGACAGGGAGGTGACACATGGGTGACACACAGGTGACACACGGGTGACAGAGGGGACAGGGAGATGACACACGAGTGACAGAGGTGACACAGGTGACACACAGGTGACACTGGTGACAGAGGTGACAGGGAGGTGACACACGAATGACAGAGGCGACAGAGGTGACAAAGGTGACAGAGGTGACACACGGGTGACAGAGGTGACAGGGGACAGGGAGGTGACACACGGGTGACAGAGGTGACACACGGGTGACACATGGGTGACACTGGTGACAGAGGGGACAGGGAGGTGACACATGGGTGACAGGGGACAGGGAGATGACACACGAGTGACACAGGTGACACACAGGTGACACTGGTGACAGAGGGGACAGGGAGGTGACAGAGGTGACACAGGTGACAGAGGGGACAGGGAGGTGACACATGGGTGACACACGAGTGACAGAGATGACAGAGGTGACACACAGGTGACACAGGTGACAGAGTGGACAGGGAGATGACACACAAGTGACAGAGGTGACACACGGGTGACACAGGTGACAGAGGTGACAGGGAGGTGACACACGAGAGACACGTGACAGAGGTGACACAGGTGACACACAGGTGCCACAGGTGACAGAGGGGACAGGGAGGTGACACACGGGTGACACAGGTGACACACGGGTGACACAGGTGACTGAGGTGACAGGGAGGTGACACACAAGTGACAGAGGTGACAGGGGTGACACACAGGTGACAGAGGTGACACAGACAGGTGACACACAGGTGACACACACAGGTGACACACAGGTGACAGACAGGTGACAGTGACATACCTCGAAGGAGTAGGTGGCCAGGTTGGGGTGACACACAGGTGACACAGGTGACACACAGGTGACAGACAGGTGACACACAGGTGACACACAGGTGACAGACAGGTGACAGTGACATACCTCGAAGGAGTAGGTGGCCAGGTTGGGGTGACAGGGAGGTGACAGACAGGTGACACAGGTGACAGGTGACAGACAGGTGACAGTGACATGCCTCGAAGGAGTAGGTGGCCAGGTTGGGGTGACAGGGAGGTGACACACAGGTGACACACAGGTGACAGACAGGTGACAGTGACATACCTCGAAGGAGTAGGTGGCCAGCTGTGTCCCCGAGGCCGCCTCGCTGCCGTACACCTCGATCTCGTCCACCTCGTCCTGCGCCTGCGGCTTCCCCCCTGCCATGGGGACACACCTGTGTCACCTGAGTGTCACCTGTGTCACCCCCTGACACGGGGACACACCTGTGTCACCTGTGTCACCCCCCTGCCACGGGGACACACCTGTGTCACCTGTGTGTCACCTGTCACCTGTGTGTCACCTGTGTCACCCCCCTGCCACGGGGACACACCTGTGTCACCTGAGTATCACCTGAGTGTCACCTGTGTGTCACCTGAGTGTCACCTGTGTGTCACCTGTGTCACCCCCCTGCCACAGGGACACACCTGTGTCACCTGTGTGTCACCTGTGTGTCACCTGTGTCACCCCCCTGCCACGGGGACACACCTGTGTCACCTGTGTCACCTGAGTGTCACCTGTGTCACCTGTGTCAACTGTCACCTGTGTGTCACCTGTGTCACCTGTGACCTGTGTGTCACCTGTGACCTGTGTGTCACCTGTGTCACCTGTGACCTGTGTGTCACCTGTGTCACCCCCCTGCCACAGGGACACACCTGTGTCACCTGTGCCACCTGAGTGTCACCTGTGTCACCCCCCTGCCACAGGGACACACCTGTGTCACCTGTGTCACCTGTGTTGCCTCTGTCACCTCAGAGTGTCCTCAGGTGTCCCCCAGATGTCCCCAGGTGTCCCCAGGTGTCCCCAGCTGTCCCCAGGTGTACCCAGGTGTGCCCAGGTGTGTCCCCAGGTGTCCCCAGCTGTCCCCAGGTGTGTCCCCAGGTGTGTCCCCAGGTGTGTCCAGGTGTCCCCCCAGCTGTCCCCAGCTGTCCCCAGCTGTCCCCAGGTGTGTCCCAGGTGTGTCCCCAGGTGTGTCCCAGGTGTCCCCAGGTGTGTCCCCAGGTGTGTCCCCAGCTGTCCCCAGGTGTGTCCCAGTGTCCCCACTGTCCCCCAGTGTGTCCCCAGCTGTCCCCAGGTGTCCCCAGCTGTCCCCAGGTGTCCCCAGGTGTGTCCCCACATCCCCAGGTGTGTCCCCAGCTGTGTCCCCAGCTGTCCCCAGATGTCCCCAGGTGTGTCCCCAGGTGTCCCCAGCTGTCCCCAGGTGTGTCCCCAGGTGTCCCAGGTGTCCCCAGGTGTCCCCCCAGATGTCCCCAGGTGTGTCCCCAGGTGTGTCCCCAGGTGTGTCCCCAGCTGTCCCCAGGTGTCCCCATCCCCAGCTGTCCCCAGGTGTGTCCCAGTGTCCCCAGCTGTCCCCAGCTGTCCCCAGCTGTCCCCAGGTGTGTCCCAGTGTCCCCAGCTGTCCCCAGGTGTCCCCAGGTGTCCCCACCTGTCCATGGTCCCGATGGCTCCGAGCGTTTCTTCTTCACCGGGGGCTCCTCCTGGGGGGGAAAGGGACAGGTTTGGGGTCCCTGGGAGGGGATTTGGGGTCCCCAGGGTGGTTTTGGGGTCCCTGGGAGGGTTTTGGGGTGCCCAGGTGAGTTCTGGGGATCCCCAGGTGAGTTCTGGGGTGCCCAGGTGAGTTTTGGGGTGCCCAGCTGCAGTTTGGGGTACCCAGGGGCAGTTTGGGGTGCCCAGGTGAGTTTTGCGGTGCCCAGGTGAGTTTTGGGGTGCCCAGGTGAGTTTGGGGATCCCCAGGTGAGTTCTGGGGATCCCCCGGTGCAGTTTGGGGGTGCCCAGGTGAGTTCTGGGGATCCCCAGGCGAGTTTTGGGGTGCCCAGGTGAGTTTTGAGGTACCCAGGTGAGTTCTGGGGTGCCCAGGTGAGTTTTGGGTATCCCCAGGTGCAGTTTGGGGATCCCCTGGTGCAGTTTTGGGGATCCCCAGGTGAGTTTTGGGGTGCCCAGGTGAGTTCTGGGGATCCCAAGATGAGTTCTGGGGTGCCCCGGTGCGGTTTGGGGTGCCCAGGTGAGTTCTGGGGATCCCCCAGTACAGTTTTGGGGTGCCCAGGTGAGTTCTGGGGTGCCCAGGTGAGTTTTGGGGATCCCCAGGTGAGTTTTGGGGTGCCCAGGTGAGTTTTGGGGTACCCAGGTGAGTTTTGGGGTGCCCAGGTGTGGTTTGGGTATTCCCAGGTGCAGTTTGGGGATCCCCCGGTGCAGTTTTGGGGTGCCCAGGTGAGTTTTGGGGATCCCCAGGTGAGTTCTGAGGTGCCCAGGTGAGTTCTGGGGATCCCCCAGTACAGTTTTGGGGTGCCCAGGTGAGTTATGGGGGGGCCCAGGTGAGTTTTGGGGATCCCCAGGTGAGTTTTGACGATCCCCAGGTGCGGTTTTGGGGTGCCCAGGTGCAGTTTTGGGGTGCCCAGGTGAGTTATGGGGGGGCCCAGGTGAGTTTTGACGATCCCCAGGTGCGGTTTTGGGGATCCCCATGTGAGTTTTGGGGTGCCCAGGTGCAGTTTTGGGGTGCCCAGGTGAGTTCCGGGGTCTCACCTGTCGGTCGGGCCCCTCCTTGCCCGCCCCGGCCGGGGGCTCCTGCAGCTTCTCCGTGTACCTGAGCAGGAGGGAGTTGCCCAGGCGGGACCCCAGGAACAGATAGCCCGGCTCCAGGGGCACCATCTGGGGACACAGGTGAGCCAGCTGTGCCAGGTGTGCCAGGTGTGCCAGGTGTGCCAAGTGTGCCCTCAGTGTCCCCAGGTGAGCCCAGGTGTTCCCAGGTGTTCCCAGGTGTGCGCTGGGCCTGCCCTGAGTGTCCCCAGGTGTCCCCAAGTGTCGCCAGGTGTTCCCCAGGTGTGCCCTGGGCATCCCCTGAGTGTCCCCAGGTGTTCCCCAGGTGTGCCAGGTGTGCCAGGTGTGCCCAGGCGTGCCCAGGTGTGCCCAGGTGTGCCAGGTGTGCCAGGTGTGCCAGGTGTGCCCAGGCGTGCCAGGTGTGCCAGGTGTACCCAGGTGTGCCCAGGTGTGTCCTGAGTGTCCGCAGGTGTGCCAGGTGTGCCAGGTGTGCCCAGCTGTGCCCTGGGCATGCCCTGAGTGTCCCCAGGTGTGCCAGGTGTGTCCTGAGTGTCCCCAGGTGTCCCCAAGTGTCTCCAAGTGTCCCCAGGTGTGCCCAGGTGTGCCCTGGGCATCCCCTGAGTGTCCCCAAGTGTCTCCAAGTGTGCCCAGGTGTGCCCAGGTGTGCCCGGCTGTGCCCAGGTGTTCCCAGGTGTTCCCCAGGTGTCCCCAGGTGTGCCCAGGTATTCCCCAGCTGTGCCCAGCTGTGCCCAGGTGTTCCCAGGTGTTCCCCAGGTGTGCCCAGGTGTTCCCAGGTGTTCCCCAGGTGTGCCCAGGTGTTCCCCAGGTGTTCCCCAGGTGTCCCCAGGTGTTCCCCAGGTGTTCCCCAGGTGTGCTCAGGTGTTCCCCAGGTGTCCCCAGGTGTTCCCCAGGTGTTCCCCAGGTGTCCCCAGGTGTTCCCCAGGTGTGCCCAGGTGTTCCCCAGCTGTGCCCATGTGTGCCGAGCTGTGCCCAGGTGTTCCCCAGGTGTGCCCAGGTGTTCCCCAGCTGTGCCCATGTGTGCCGAGCTGTGCCCAGGTGTTCCCCAGGTGTTCCCCAGGTGTTCCCAGGTGTTCCCCAGGTGTTCCCCAGGTGTCCCCAGGTATTCCCCAGGTGTTCCCAGGTGTCCCCAGGTGTGCCCAGGTGTGCCCAGGTGTGCCAGCTGTGCCCAGGTGCTTACACAGGTGGTGAGGACGGAGGCGGCCGCTTTGTCGAAGTGGAAGGAGCGCACGGAGCGCATCCCATCCGTGATCAGCGTCAGCACGTAGCTGGGACACGAGGGGACAGCTCAGGGGGCACCCCAAAACCCCGGGGACACCCCAAAGTCCATGGGGACATCCCCAAACCCCTTTGGGACACCCCAAAACCACTGGGGACACCCCCAAAGTCCTTGGGGACACCCCAAAAACCCTGGGGACACCCCAAAAACCCGGGGACACCCCAAAAACCCTGGGGGCACCCCAAAAACCCTGGGGAAACCCCCAAAGACCCCTGGGGACACCCCAAAACCCTGGGGACACCCCAAAACCCTTGGGGACACCCCAAACCCTTGGGGACACCCCAAAGTCCTTGGGGACACCCCAAAAACCCTGGGGACACCCCCAAACCCGTGGGGACACCCCAAAATCCTGGGGACACCCCTAAACCCTTGAGGACACCCCAAACGACTGGGGACACCCCTAAAAACCTTGGAGATACCCCAAACCCTTGGGGACACCCCAAAAACCCTGGGGACGCCCCAAAACCACTGGGGACACCCCCAAACCCCTGGGGACACCCCAAAAACCCTGGGGACGCCCCAAAACCCTGGGGACACCCCAAAACCATGGGGACAGCCCAAACCCTTGGGGACACCCCAAAAACCCTGGGGACACCCCAAAACCCTGAGGACACCCCAAAACCCCAGGGGACACCTCAAAGTTCTTGAGAACATCCTAAACTTCTTGGGGACACCCCAAAACCCTGGGGACACCCCAAAACCCTTGGGGACACCCCAAAAACCCTGGGGACACCCCAAAACCCTGGGGACACCCCAAACCTTTGGGGACACCCCAAAACCTTTGGGGACACCCCCAAACCCTGGAGACACCCCAAAGTCCTTGGGGACACCCCAAACCCTTGGGGACACCCCCAAAAACCCTGGGGATACCCCAAACCCTTGGGGACACCCCCAAAATCCTGGGGACACCCCAAAACCTTGGGGACACCCCAAAACCCTTGAGGACAACCCAAATCCACGGGAACACCCCAAAACCCTGGGGACACCCCAAACCCTGGGGACACCCCAAAAACCCTTGGGGACACCCCAAACTCCTGGGGACACCCCAAAACCGTGGGGACACCCCAAAACCCCGGAGACACCCCAAACCGTTGGGGACACCCCCAGACCCCTGGACACACCCCCAAACCCCTGGGGCCACCCCCAAAACCCTGGGGACACCCCAAACCCTTGGGGACACCCCAAATCCTTGGGGACACCCCAAAACCTTTGGGGACACCCCAAACCCTTGGGGACACCCCAAACCCTTGGGGACACCCCAAAACCCCTGGGGACACCCCAAACCCCTGGAGACACCCCAAAGGGACACCCCAAACCCTTGGAAACACCCCCAAAGTCCTTGGGGTCACCCCAAACCCTTGGGGACACCCCCAAACCCTTGGGGACACCCCAAAACCTTTGGGGACACCCCAAACCCCTGGGGACACCCCAAAACCCTTGGGGACATCCTAAAGTTCTTGGGGGCACCCCAAAACCCCTGGGGACACGCCAAAGTCCTTGGGGTCACCCCAAACCCCTGGGGACACCCCAGAGCCCTGGGGACACCCCAAACTCCTGGGGACACCCCAAAAACCCGGGGACACCCCAAAACCCTGGGGACACCCCAAAAACCCTGGGGACACCCCAAAACCCCGGGGACACCCCCAAAAACCCTGGGGACACCCCAAAAACCCGGGGACACCCCAAAACCCCTGGGGACACCCCAAAAACCCTGGGGACACCCCCAAACCCCTGAGGACACCCCAAAACCCCTGGGGACACCCCCAAAAACCCCTGGGGACACCCCAAAAACCCTGGGGACACCCCAAAGTTCTTGAGAACATCCTAAACTACTTGGGGACACCCCAAAAACCTGGGGACACCCCAAACCCCTGGGGACACCCCAAAATCCTGGGGACACCCCAAAAACCCTGGGGACACCCCAAAGTTCTTGAGAACATCCTAAACTACTTGGGGACACCCCAAAAACCTGGGGACACCCCAAACCCCTGGGGACACCCCAAAATCCTGGGGACACCCCCAAACCTTTGGGGACACCCCAAAAACCCTGGGGACACCACCAAAACCCTGGGAACACCCGCAAAAACCCTGGGGACACCCCAAAACCATGGGGACACCCCAAAGACCCCTGGGGACACCCCAAAAACCCTGGGGACACCCCAAAACCCCGGGGACACCCCAAAACCCCTGGGGACACCCCAAAACCCCGGGGACACCCCAAAACCCCTGGGGACACCCCAAAACCCTTGGGGACACCCCAAAACCTTTGTGGTCACCCCCAAACCCTTGGGGACACCCCAAAACCTTTGGGTTTAGAATCCCCCCTTGTCCCAGGGGAAGGAGGGGACAGAGCTCATCCTGTCCCTGAGCAGCTCCAGGACACGGTGGGACAGGGGGTGGCACCTCGGGGTGGGGGGGGGAAAATGGGACACCCCAAACCCTTGGGGACACCCCAAAGTCCTTGGGGTCACCCCAAAACCTTTGGGTTTAGAACCCCCCCTTGTCCCAGGGGAAGGAGGGGTCATCCTGTCCCTGACCGGCTCCAGGACACGGTGGGACAGGGGGTGGCACCTCGGGGTGGGGGACATGGGACACCCCAAATCCTTGGGGACACCCCAAACCCTTGGGAACACCCCAAAACCTTTGGGGACACCCCAAACCCTTGGGGACACCCCCAAACCCTTGGGGACACCCCAAAACCTTTGGGTTTAGAACCCCCCCTTGTCCCAGGGGAAGGACGGGACAGAGCTCATCCTGTCCCTGACCAGCTCCAGGACACGGTGGGACAGGGGGTGGCACCTCGGGGTGGGGGGGGACATGGGACACCCCAAACCCTTGGGGACACCCCAAAACCTTTGGGGACACCCCCAGGACCCCCCAGACTTACATCTCACCCCCCTTGAGCGAGATGACCATCTTGTCATAGGAGATGAAGGTGGCCTGGGCACAGTCCAGAGTCATCCTCACGCCCTCCTGGACCCCTGGGGACGGGGACAGGGACAGGGATGGGGACAGGGACAGGAATGGGGACAGGGACAGCGGGGATGGGGACAGGGACAGGGACGAGGACAGGGACAGGGACAGGGACGGGGACGGCAGGGATGGGGACAGGGACAGGGACAGGGATGGGGAAAGGGACAGGGACAGGGACGGGGACAGGGATGGGGACAGGGACGGGGACAGGGACAGGGACGGGGATAGGGACAGGGACAGGGATGGGGACAGCAGGGACAGGGATGGGGACAGGGATGGGGACAGGGACAGGGATGGGGACAGGAACAGGGATGGGGACAGGGACAGGGACAGGGACAGGGATGGAGATGGGGATGGGGACAAGGACAGGAATGGGGACAGGGATGGGGACAGCGGGGATGGGGACAGGGACAGGGACAGGGACAGTCACAGTGGGGATGGGGACAGGGACAGGGATGGGGACAGGGACAGGGACAGGGATGGGGACAGGGACAGGGACGGGGACAGGGACGGGGACGGGGACAGGGACGAGGACAGGGACAGGGACAGGGACAGGGATGGGGACAGGGACAGGGACAGCGGGGATGGGGACAAGGACAGGGACAGTCAAAGCTGGGATGGGGACAGGGACAGCGGGGATGGGGACAGGGACAGGGACAGGAACAGGGATGGGGACAGGGACAGGGACAGCGGGGATGGGGACAGGGACAGGGACAGGAATGGGGACAGGGACGGGGACAGCGGGGATGGGGACGGGGACAGGGACGGGGATAGGGACAGGGACAGGGATGGGGACAGGGACAGGGATGGGGACAGCAAGGACAGGGATGGGGACAGGGACAGGGACAGTCAAAGCTAGGATGGGGACAGGGACGGGGACAGGGACAGGGACAGTCAAAGCTGGGATGGGGACAGGGACAGGGATGGGGACAGGGACAGGGACAGGGACAGCGGGGATGGGGACAGGGACGGGGACGGGGACAGGGACAGTCAAAGCTGGGATGGGGACAGGGACAGGGATGGGGACAGGGACAGGGACGGGGACAGGGACAGGGACAGTCAAAGCTGGGATGGGGACAGGGACAGGGATGGGGACAGGGACAGGGACGGGGACAGGGGCAGGGACAGGGACAGCGGGGATGGGGACAGGGACGGGGACGGGGACAGGGACAGCGGGGATGGGGACAGGGACAGGGATGGGGACAGGGACAGTCACAGCAGGGATGGGGATGGGGACAGGGATGGGGACGGTGACAGGGACAGTGACAGGGATGGGGACAGTGACAGGGACAGTGACAGGGACAGTGACAGGGCCGGGGACAGGGACGGGGACAGGGCCGGGGACAGGGACGGGGACAGGGCCGGGGACAGGGACAGTCACAGTGGGGACAGGGACAGGGACAGTCAAAGCTGGGATGGGGACAGGGACAGGGACAGTCACAGGGGGGATGGGGACAGGGACAGGGATGGGGACAGGGATGGGGACGGTGACAGGGACAGTGACAGGGACAGTGACAGGGACAGTGACAGGGCCGGGGACAGGGACGGGGACAGGGCCGGGGACAGGGACAGTCACAGTGGGGACAGGGACAGGGACAGTCAAAGCTGGGATGGGGACAGGGACAGGAACAGTCACAGGGGGGATGGGGACAGGGACAGGGATGGGGACAGGAACAGGGATGGGGACAGGGACAGGGACAGTCAAAGCTGGGATGGGGACAGGGACAGGGACAGGGATGGGGACAGGGACAGGGAAGGGGACAGGGCCGGGGACAGGGACAGGGAAGGGGCCGGGCCGGGCCGGCAGTGTCCCTCACGCAGCGGGAAGACGGTGGTGCCGCAGGTGAGGCTGTTGAGGGCCACGCCGTACGGGGGCACGCTCTGGTTCAGGTACAGCAGCGAGTTCACAGCAAAGATCACCACTCCGCCTGGGACAGGGGACAGGGACGGTGCCACCGTCAGTGCCACCGTCAGTGCCACCATCAGTGTCACCGTCGGTGCCACCATCAGTGTCACCATCAGTGCCACCGTCACCACACAATCACCACACCATCACCACACCATCACCACTCCACCTGGGACAGGGGACAGGGACGGTGCCACCGTCAGTGCCACCGTCAGTGCCACCGTCAGCGCCACCATCAGTGCCACCATCAGTGCCACCATCACCACACCATCACCACACCATCACCACACCATCACCACTCCACCTGGGACAGGGGACAGGGACAGTGCCACCGTCAGTGCCACCGTCAGTGCCACCGTCGGTGCCACCATCACCACACCATCACCACTCCACCTGGGACAGGGGACAGGGACAGTGCCACCATCAGTGTCACCGTCAGTGCCACCATCAGTGCCACCGTCAGTGCCACCGTCACCACACCATCACCACTCCGCCTGGGACAGGGGACAGGGACAGTGCCATCGTCAGTGTCACTGTCACCACACCTCCTGTGACATGGGGACACGGGGACAGTGTCAGTGTCACTGTCACCACACCTCCTGTGACATGGGGACACGGGGACAGTGTCACTGTCATTGTCACCACCACCACACCTCCTGGGACATGGGGACACGGGGACAGGGACAGTGTCACTGTCATTGTCACCACCACCACACCTCCTGTGACATGGGGACACGGGGACAGTGTCACTGTCATTGTCACCACCACCACACCTCCTGGGACATGGGGACACGGGGACAGGGACAGTGTCACTGTCATTGTCACCATCACCACGCCTCCTGTGACATGGGGACACTGGGGACACGGGGACAGTGTCACTGTCACCACCACACCTCCTGGGACATGGGGACACTGGGGACAGGGACAGTGTCACTGTCATTGTCACCATCACCACACCTCCTGTGACATGGGGACACTGGGGACAGGGACAGTGTCACTGTCATTGTCACCGTCACCACACCTCCTGTGACATGGGGACACTGGGACAGGGACAGTGTCACTGTCATTGTCACCATCACCACACCTCCTGTGACATGGGGACACTGGGACAGGGACAGTGTCACTGTCACCACCACACCTCCTGTGACATGGGGACACGGGGACAGGGACAGTGTCACTGTCACCACCACACCTCCTGGGACATGGGGACACTGGGACAGGGACAGTGTCACTGTCATTGTCACCACCACCACACCTCCCGTGACATGGGGACACTGGGACAGGGACAGTGTCACTGTCATTGTCACCGTCACCACACCTCCTGTGACATGGGGACACTGGGACAGGGACAGTGTCAGTGTCACTGTCACCACCACCACACCTCCTGTGACATGGGGACACTGGGACAGGGACAGTGTCAGTGTCATTGTCACCACCACCACACCTCCTGGGACATGGGGACACTGGGGACAGGGACAGTGTCACTGTCATTGTCACCATCACCACACCTCCTGTGACATGGGGACACTGGGACAGGGACAGTGTCACTGTCATTGTCACCACCACCACACCTCCTGTGACATGGGGACAGGGACAGTGTCACTGTCATTGTCACCATCACCACACTTCCTGTGACATGGGGACACGGGGACAGGGACAGTGTCACTGTCACCAACACACCTCCTGTGACATGGGGACACTGGGACAGGGACAGTGTCACTGTCATTGTCACCATCACCACACCTCCTGGGACATGAGGACAGGGACGGTGTCACCATCAGTGCCACCATCAGTGCCAGCGTCACCCTCACCACACACCCTGGGGACACGAGGACATGGGGACAGTGTCATTGCCAACACCAGCACCACCACCACCACGCCACTGTCACTGTCACAGTGCCACTGTGTCACTGTCACTGTGCCACTGTGCCACTGTCACTGTGTCACTGTGTCACTGTGACACTGTGTCACTGTGTCACTGTGTCACTGTCACTGTGTCACTGTCACTGTGTCACTGTGTCACTGTCACTGTGCCACTGTGCCACTGTCACTGTGTCACTGTGTCACTGTGTCACTGTGTCACTGTGTCACTGTCACTGTGTCACTGTGTCACTGTCACTGTGCCACTGTGTCACTGTCACTGTCACTGTGTCACTGTCACTGTGTCACTGTCACTCACCGATGGGTTTGGGGACAGGCAGCGCCTGGGTGCAGTCGAAGGGCAGCGAGCTCAGTGACCAGATGACCGGGTGGACGCGCTGCAGGATGTTCAGCGAGATGGCCACGATGCTGCAGGTGTCCTGTCGCACTGCCACCCGCCTGTGGGGACACCAGTGTCACCTCTGTGTCACCTGGGGGGTCACAGACACACCCTGACCCCACACGTGTCCTGTCGCACTGCCACCCTCCTGTGGGGACACCAGTGTCACCTCTGTGTCACCTGGGGGGTCACAGACACACCCTGACCCCACACGTGTCCTGTCGCACTGCCACCCGCCTGTGGGGACACCAGTGTCACCTCTGTGTCACCTGGGGGGTCACAGACACACCCTGACCCCACACGTGTCCTGTCGCACTGCCACCCTCCCGTGGGGACACCAGTGTCACCTCTGTGTCACCTGGGGGGTCACAGACACACCCTGACCCCCACACGTGTCCTGTGCCACTGCCACCCTCCCGTGGGGACACCAGTGTCACCTCTGTGTCACCTGGGGGGTCACAGACACACCCTGACCCCACACGTGTCCTGTCCCACTGCCACCCTCCTGTGGGGACACCAGTGTCACCTCTGTGTCACCTCTGTGTCACCTGGGGGGTCACAGACACACCCTGACCCCACACGTGTCCTGTCCCAGTGCCACCCTCCTGTGGGGACACCAGTGTCACCTCTGTGTCACCTGGGGGGTCACAGACACACCCTGACCCCACACGTGTCCTGTCGCACTGCCACCCTCCCGTGGGGACACCAGTGTCACCTCTGTGTCACCTGGGGGGTCACAGACACACCCTGACCCCACACGTGTCCTGTCGCACTGCCACCCTCCTGTGGGGACACCAGTGTCACCTCTGTGTCACCTGGGGGGTCACAGACACACCCTGACCCCACACGTGTCCTGTCGCACTGCCACCCTCCCGTGGGGACACCAGTGTCACCTCTGTGTCACCTCTGTGTCACCTGGGGGGTCACAGACACACCCTGACCCCACACGTGTCCTGTCCCACTGCCACCCTCCTGTGGGGACACCAGTGTCACCTCTGTGTCACCTGGGGGGTCACAGACACACCCTGACCCCACACGTGTCCTGTCGCACTGCCACCCTCCCCTGGGGACACAAGTGTCACCTCTGTGTCACCTGGGGGGTCACAGACACACCCTGACCCCACACGTGTCCTGTCCCACTGCCACCCTCCTGTGGGGACACCAACATGCCACCAGGGGTGACCCCTGACCCCTCAGCCCTGTCACTGCCTAGGGGACACTGAGATCCGCCCAAAGGTCACTGTCACCCCAAACTGGGCACTGACCCTGTCCCTGTGTCCCCAGGGTCACCCCAAACTGGGCACTGACCCTGTCCCTGTGTCCCCAGGGTCACCCCAAACTGGGCACTGACCCTGTCCCTGTGTCCCCAGTGTCCCCAGTGTCACCCCAAACTGGGCACTGACCCTGTCCCTGTGTCCCCAGGGTCACCCCAAACTGGGCACTGACCCTGTCCCTGTGTCCCCAGTGTCACTGTCACCCCAAACTGGGCACTGACCCTGTCCCTGTGTCCCCAGTGTCACCCCAAACTGGGCACTGACCCTGTCCCTGTGTCCCCAGTGTCCCCACTGTCACCCCAAACTGGGCACTGACCCTGTCCCTGTGTCCCCAGGGTCACCCCAAACTGGGCACTGACCCTGTCCCTGTGTCCCCAGTGTCACTGTCACCCCAAACTGGGCACTGACCCTGTCCCTGTGTCCCCAGTGTCACCCCAAACTGGGCACTGACCCTGTCCCTGTGTCCCCAGGGTCACCTGTGTCACCCCAAACTGGGCACTGACCCTGTCCCTGTGTCCCCAGGGTCACCCCAAACTGGGCACTGACCCTGTCCCTGTGTCCCCAGGGTCACCCCAAACTGGGCACTGACCCTGTCCCTGTGTCCCCAGTGTCCCCAGGGTCACCCCAAACTGGGCACTGACCCTGTCCCTGTGTCCCCACTGTCACCCCAAACTGGGCACTGACCCTGTCCCTGTGTCCCCAGGGTCACTGTCACCCCAAACTGGGCACTGACCCTGTCCCTGTGTCCCCAGTGTCACCCCAAACTGGGCACTGACCCTGTCCCTGTGTCCCCAGGGTCACCCCAAACTGGGCACTGACCCTGTCCCTGTGTCCCCAGTGTCCCCAGTGTCCCCAGGGTCACCCCAAACTGGGCACAGACCCTGTCCCTGTGTCCCCAATGTCACTGTCACCCCAAACTGGGCACTGACCCTGTCCCTGTGTCCCCAGGGTCACCCCAAACTGGGCACTGACCCTGTCCCTGTGTCCCCAGGGTCACCCCAAACTGGGCACTGACCCTGTCCCTGTGTCCCCAGGGTCACTGTCACCCCAAACTGGGCACTGACCCTGTCCCTGTGTCCCCAGTGTCACTGTCACCCCAAACTGGGCACTGACCCTGTCCCTGTGTCCCCAGGGTCACCCCAAACTGGGCACTGACCCTGTCCCTGTGTCCCCAGTGTCCCCAGTGTCACCCCAAACTGGGCACTGACCCTGTCCCTGTGTCCCCAGTGTCACCCCAAACTGGGCACTGACCCTGTCCCTGTGTCCCCAGTGTCCCCAGTGTCCCCCCAAACTGGGCACTGACCCTGTCCCTGTGTCCCCAGTGTCCCCAGTGTCCCCCCAAACTGGGCACTGACCCTGTCCCTGTGTCCCCAGTGTCACCCCAAACTGGGCACTGACCCTGTCCCTGTGTCCCCAGTGTCCCCAGTGTCACCCCAAACTGGGCACTGACCCTGTCCCTGTGTCCCCAGTGTCCCCAGTGTCCCCCCAAACTGGGCACTGACCCTGTCCCTGTGTCCCCAGTGTCACTGTCACCCCAAACTGGGCACTGACCCTGTCCCTGTGTCCCCAGGGTCACCCCAAACTGGGCACTGACCCTGGCCCTGTGTCCCCAGGGTCACCCCAAACTGGGCACTGACCCTGTCCCTGTGTCCCCAGGGTCACTGTCACCCCAAACTGGGCACTGACCCTGTCCCTGTGTCCCCAGGGTCACCCCAAACTGGGCACTGACCCTGTCCCTGTGTCCCCAGTGTCCCCAGTGTCACCCCAAACTGGGCACTGACCCTGTCCCTGTGTCCCCAGTGTCACCCCAAACTGGGCACTGACCCTGTCCCTGTGTCCCCAGGGTCACCCCAAACTGGGCACTGACCCTGTGTCCCCAGGGTCACCCCAAACTGGGCACTGACCCTGTCCCTGTGTCCCCAGTGTCACCCCAAACTGGGCACTGACCCTGTCCCTGTGTCCCCAGTGTCACCCCAAACTGGGCACTGACCCTGTCCCTGTGTCCCCAGTGTCACTGTCACCCCAAACTGGGCACTGACCCTGTCCCTGTGTCCCCAGTGTCACCTGTGTCACCCCAAACTGGGCACTGACCCTGTCCCTGTGTCCCCAGGGTCACCCCAAACTGGGCACTGACCCTGTCCCTGTGTCCCCAGTGTCACCCCAAACTGGGCACTGACCCTGTCCCTGTGTCCCCAGGGTCACCCCAAACTGGGCACTGACCCTGTCCCTGTGTCCCCAGGGTCACCAGTGTCACCCCAAACTGGGCACTGACCCTGTCCCTGTGTCCCCAGGGTCACCCCAAACTGGGCACTGACCCTGTCCCTGTGTCCCCAGTGTCACTCCAAACTGGGCACTGACCCTGTCCCTGTGTCCCCAGTGTCACTGTCACCCCAAACTGGGCACTGACCCTGTCCCTGTGTCCCCAGTGTCACTGTCACCCCAAACTGGGCACTAACCCTGTCCCTGTGTCCCCAGTGTCACCCCAAACTGGGCACTGACCCTGTCCCTGTGTCCCCAGTGTCCCCAGGGTCACCCCAAACTGGGCACTGACCCTGTCCCTGTGTCCCCAGTGTCACCCCAAACTGGGCACTGACCCTGTCCCTGTGTCCCCAGGGTCACTGTCACCCCAAACTGGGCACTGACCCTGTCCCTGTGTCCCCAGGGTCACCAGTGTCACCCCAAACTGGGCACTGACCCTGTCCCTGTGTCCCCAGTGTCACCCCAAACTGGGCACTGACCCTGTCCCTGTGTCCCCAGTGTCCCCAGGGTCACCCCAAACTGGGCACTGACCCTGTCCCTGTGTCCCCAGTGTCACCCCAAACTGGGCACTGACCCTGTCCCTGTGTCCCCAGGGTCACTGTCACCCCAAACTGGGCACTGACCCTGTCCCTGTGTCCCCAGGGTCACCAGTGTCACCCCAAACTGGGCACTGACCCTGTCCCTGTGTCCCCAGTGTCACTCCAAACTGGGCACTGACCCTGTCCCTGTGTCCCCAGTGTCACTGTCACCCCAAACTGGGCACTGACCCTGTCCCTGTGTCCCCAGGGTCACCCCAAACTGGGCACTGACCCTGTCCCTGTGTCCCCAGGGTCACTGTCACCCCAAACTGGGCACTGACCCTGTCCCTGTGTCCCCAGGGTCACCCCAAACTGGGCACTGACCCTGTCCCTGTGTCCCCAGTGTCCCCAGGGTCACCCCAAACTGGGCACTGACCCTGTCCCCAGTGTCCCCAGGGTCACCCCAAACTGGGCACTGACCCTGTCCCCAGTGTCCCCAGGGTCACCCCAAACTGGGCACTGACCCTGTCCCTGTGTCCCCAGGGTCACTGTCACCCCAAACTGGGCACTGACCCTGTCCCTGTGTCCCCAGGGTCACCCCAAACTGGGCACTGACCCTGTCCCTGTGTCCCCAGTGTCACCCCAAACTGGGCACTGACCCTGTCCCTGTGTCCCCAGGGTCACTCCAAACTGGGCACTGACCCTGTCCCTGTGTCCCCAGGGTCACCAGGGTCACCCCAAACTGGGCACTGACCCTGTCCCTGTGTCCCCAATGTCACCCCAAACTGGCACTGACCCTGCCCCTGTGTCCCCAGGGTCACCCCAAACTGGGCACTGACCCTGTCCCTGTGTCCCCAGGGTCACTCCAAACTGGGCACTGACCCTGTCCCTGTGTCCCCAGGGTCACCAGGGTCACCCCAAACTGGGCACTGACCCTGTCCCTGTGTCCCCAGTGTCCCCAGTGTCACCCCAAACTGGGCACTGACCCTGTCCCTGTGTCCCCAGTGTCACCCCAAACTGGGCACTGACCCTGTCCCTGTGTCCCCTGTGTCACCCCAAACTGGGCACTGACCCTGTCCCTGTGTCCCCAGTGTCCCCAGGGTCACCCCAAACTGGGCACTGACCCTGTCCCTGTGTCCCCAGGGTCACCCCAAACTGGGCACTGACCCTGTCCCTGTGTCCCCAGGGTCACCCCAAACTAGGAACCGACCCTGTCCCTGTGTCCCCAGTGTCCCCAGGGTCACCCCAAACTGGGCACTGACCCTGTCCCCAGTGTCCCCAGGGTCACCCCAAACTGGGCACTGACCCTGTCCCCAGTGTCCCCAGGGTCACCCCAAACTGGGCACTGACCCTGGCCCTGTGTCCCCAGTGTCCCCAGGGTCACCCCAAACTGGGCACTGACCCTGTCCCTGTGTCCCCAGGGTCACCCCAAACTGGGCACTGACCCTGTCCCTGTGTCCCCAATGTCACCCCAAACTGGGCACTGACCCTGTCCCTGTGTCCCCAGGGTCACCCCAAACTGGGCACTGACCCTGTCCCTGTGTCCCCAGTGTCACCCCTGCCACCCCAAACTGGGCACTGACCCTGTCCCTGTGTCCCCAGGGTCACCCCAAACTGGGCACTGACCCTGTCCCTGTGTCCCCAGGGTCACCCCAAACTGGGCACTGACCCTGTCCCTGTGTCACCAGTGTCCCCCCAAACTGGGCACTGACCCTGTCCCTGTGTCCCCAGTGTCACTGTCACCCCAAACTGGGCACTGACCCTGTCCCTGTGTCCCCAGTGTAACCCCAAACTGGGCACTGACCCTGTCCCTGTGTCCCCAGTGTCCCCAGGGTCACCCCAAACTGGGCACTGACCCTGTCCCTGTGTCCCCAGTGTCCCCAGTGTCACCCCAAACTGGGCACTGACCCTGTCCCTGTGTCCCCAGGGTCACCTCAAACTGGGCACTGACCCTGTCCCTGTGTCCCCAGTGTCACCCCAAACTGGGCACTGACCCTGTCCCTGTGTCCCCAGGGTCACCCCAAACTGGGCACTGACCCTGTCCCTGTGTCCCCAGTGTCACTGTCACCCCAAACTGGGCACTGACCCTGTCCCTGTGTCCCCTGTGTCCCCAGTGTCACCCCAAACTGGGCACTGACCCTGTCCCTGTGTCCCCAGGGTCACCCCAAACTGGGCACTGACCCTGTCCCTGTGTCCCCAGTGTCCCCAGTGTCACCCCAAACTGGGCACTGACCCTGTCCCTGTGTCCCCAGGGTCACCCCAAACTGGGCACTGACCCTGTCCCTGTGTCCCCAGGGTCACCCCAAACTGGGCACTGACCCTGTCCCTGTGTCCCCAGTGTCACCCCAAACTGGGCACTGACCCTGTCCCTGTGTCCCCAGGGTCACTGTCACCCCAAACTGGGCACTGACCCTGTCCCTGTGTCCCCAGTGTCCCCAGTGTCACCCCAAACTGGGCACTGACCCTGTCCCTGTGTCCCCAGTGTCACCCCAAACTGGGCACTGACCCTGTCCCTGTGTCCCCAGTGTCACCCCAAACTGGGCACTGACCCTGTCCCTGTGTCCCCAGTGTCCCCAGTGTCACCCCAAACTGGGCACTGACCCTGGCCCTGTGTCCCCAGTGTCCCCAGTGTCACCCCAAACTGGGCACTGACCCTGTCCCTGTGTCCCCAGTGTCCCCAGTGTCCCCCCAAAACTGGGCACTGACCCTGTCCCTGTGTCCCCAGTGTCACTGTCACCCCAAACTGGGCACTGACCCTGTCCCTGTGTCCCCAGGGTCACCCCAAACTGGGCACTGACCCTGGCCCTGTGTCCCCACTGTCACCCCAAACTGGGCACTGACCCTGTCCCTGTGTCCCCAGTGTCACCCCAAACTGGGCACTGACCCTGTCCCTGTGTCCCCAGTGTCCTCAGTGTCACCCCAAACTGGGCACTGACCCTGTCCCTGTGTCCCCAGGGTCACCCCCAAACTGGGCACTGACCCTGTCCCTGTGTCCCCAGTGTCCCCAGGGTCACCCCAAACTGGGCACTGACCCTGTCCCTGTGTCCCCACTGTCACCCCAAACTGGGCACTGACCCTGTCCCTGTGTCCCCAGGGTCACTGTCACCCCAAACTGGGCACTGACCCTGTCCCTGTGTCCCAGGGTCACCCCAAACTGGGCACTGACCCTGGCCCTGTGTCCCCAGGGTCACCCCAAACTGGGCACTGACCCTGGCCCTGTGTCCCCAGGGTCACCCCAAACTGGGCACTGACCCTGTCCCTGTGTCCCCAGTGTCCCCAGTGTCACCCCAAACTGGGCACTGACCCTGTCCCTGTGTCCCCAGGGTCACTGTCACCCCAAACTGGGCACTGACCCTGTCCCTGTGTCCCCAGGGTCACCCCAAACTGGGCACTGACCCTGGCCCTGTGTCCCCAGGGTCACCCCAAACTGGGCACTGACCCTGTCCCTGTGTCCCCAGTGTCACCCCAAACTGGGCACTGACCCTGTCCCTGTGTCCCCAGGGTCACCACTGCCACCCCAAACTGGGCACTGACCCTGTCCCTGTGTCCCCAGTGTCACCCCAAACTGGGCACTGACCCTGTCCCTGTGTCCCCAGGGTCACCCCAAACTGGGCACTGACCCTGTTCCCTGTGTCCCCAGTGTCCCCAGTGTCACCATTGTCACCCCAAACTGGGCACTGACCCTGTCCCTTTGTCCCCAGTGTCACCCCAAACTGGGCACTGACCCTGGCCCTGTGTCCCCAGGGTCACCAGTGTCACCCCAAACTGGGCACTGACCCTGTCCCTGTGTCCCCAGTGTCACCCCAAACTGGGCACTGACCCTGTCCCTGTGTCCCCAGTGTCCCCAGTGTCACCCCAAACTGGGCACTGACCCTGTCCCTGTGTCCCCTGTGTCCCCAGTGTCACCCCAAACTGGGCACTGACCCTGTCCCTGTGTCCCCAGGGTCACCCCAAACTGGGCACTGACCCTGTCCCTGTGTCCCCAGGGTCACCAGTGTCACCCCAAACTGGGCACTGACCCTGTCCCTGTGTCCCAGTGTCACCCCAAACTGGGCACTGACCCTGTCCCTGTGTCCCCAGTGTCCCCAGTGTCACCCCAAACTGGGCACTGACCCTGTCCCTGTGTCCCCAGTGTCACTGTCACCCCAAACTGGGCACTGACCCTGGCCCTGTGTCCCCAGGGTCACCCCAAACTGGGCACTGACCCTGGCCCTGTGTCCCCAGGGTCACCCCAAACTGGGCACTGACCCTGTCCCTGTGTCCCCAGTGTCCCAGTGTCACCCCAAACTGGGCACTGACCCTGTCCCTGTGTCCCCAGTGTCACTGTCACCCCAAACTGGGCACTGACCCTGTCCCTGTGTCCCCAGGGTCACCCCAAACTAGGAACCGACCCTGTCCCTGTGTCCCCAGTGTCCCCAGGGTCACCCCAAACTGGGCACTGACCCTGTCCCCAGTGTCCCCAGGGTCACCCCAAACTGGGCACTGACCCTGTCCCCAGTGTCCCCAGGGTCACCCCAAACTGGGCACTGACCCTGGCCCTGTGTCCCCAGTGTCCCCAGGGTCACCCCAAACTGGGCACTGACCCTGGCCCTGTGTCCCCAGGGTCACCCCCAAACTGGGCACTGACCCTGTCCCTGTGTCCCCAATGTCACCCCAAACTGGGCACTGACCCTGTCCCTGTGTCCCCAGGGTCACCCCAAACTGGGCACTGACCCTGTCCCTGTGTCCCCAGTGTCACCCCTGCCACCCCAAACTGGGCACTGACCCTGTCCCTGTGTCCCCAGGGTCACCCCAAACTGGGCACTGACCCTGTCCCTGTGTCCCCAGGGTCACCCCAAACTGGGCACTGACCCTGTCCCTGTGTCACCAGTGTCCCCCCAAACTGGGCACTGACCCTGTCCCTGTGTCCCCAGTGTCACTGTCACCCCAAACTGGGCACTGACCCTGTCCCTGTGTCCCCAGTGTAACCCCAAACTGGGCACTGACCCTGTCCCTGTGTCCCCAGTGTCCCCAGGGTCACCCCAAACTGGGCACTGACCCTGTCCCTGTGTCCCCAGTGTCCCCAGTGTCACCCCAAACTGGGCACTGACCCTGTCCCTGTGTCCCCAGGGTCACCTCAAACTGGGCACTGACCCTGTCCCTGTGTCCCCAGTGTCACCCCAAACTGGGCACTGACCCTGTCCCTGTGTCCCCAGGGTCACCCCAAACTGGGCACTGACCCTGTCCCTGTGTCCCAGTGTCACTGTCACCCCAAACTGGGCACTGACCCTGTCCCTGTGTCCCCTGTGTCCCCAGTGTCACCCCAAACTGGGCACTGACCCTGTCCCTGTGTCCCCAGGGTCACCCCAAACTGGGCACTGACCCTGTCCCTGTGTCCCCAGTGTCCCAGTGTCACCCCAAACTGGGCACTGACCCTGTCCCTGTGTCCCCAGGGTCACCCCAAACTGGGCACTGACCCTGTCCCTGTGTCCCCAGGGTCACCCCAAACTGGGCACTGACCCTGTCCCTGTGTCCCCAGTGTCACCCCAAACTGGGCACTGACCCTGTCCCTGTGTCCCCAGGGTCACTGTCACCCCAAACTGGGCACTGACCCTGTCCCTGTGTCCCCAGTGTCCCCAGTGTCACCCCAAACTGGGCACTGACCCTGTCCCTGTGTCCCCAGTGTCACCCCAAACTGGGCACTGACCCTGTCCCTGTGTCCCCAGTGTCACCCCAAACTGGGCACTGACCCTGTCCCTGTGTCCCCAGTGTCCCCAGTGTCACCCCAAACTGGGCACTGACCCTGGCCCTGTGTCCCCAGTGTCCCCAGTGTCACCCCAAACTGGGCACTGACCCTGTCCCTGTGTCCCCAGTGTCCCCAGTGTCCCCCCAAACTGGGCACTGACCCTGTCCCTGTGTCCCCAGTGTCACTGTCACCCCAAACTGGGCACTGACCCTGTCCCTGTGTCCCCAGGGTCACCCCAAACTGGGCACTGACCCTGGCCCTGTGTCCCCACTGTCACCCCAAACTGGGCACTGACCCTGTCCCTGTGTCCCCAGTGTCACCCAAACTGGGCACTGACCCTGTCCCTGTGTCCCCAGTGTCCTCAGTGTCACCCCAAACTGGGCACTGACCCTGTCCCTGTGTCCCCAGGGTCACCCCAAACTGGGCACTGACCCTGTCCCTGTGTCCCCAGTGTCCCCAGGGTCACCCCAAACTGGGCACTGACCCTGTCCCTGTGTCCCCACTGTCACCCCAAACTGGGCACTGACCCTGTCCCTGTGTCCCCAGGGTCACTGTCACCCCAAACTGGGCACTGACCCTGTCCCTGTGTCCCCAGTGTCACCCCAAACTGGGCACTGACCCTGTCCCTGTGTCCCCAGGGTCACCCCAAACTGGGCACTGACCCTGTCCCTGTGTCCCCAGTGTCCCCAGTGTCCCCAGGGTCACCCCAAACTGGGCACAGACCCTGTCCCTGTGTCCCCAATGTCACTGTCACCCCAAACTGGGCACTGACCCTGTCCCTGTGTCCCCAGGGTCACCCCAAACTGGGCACTGACCCTGTCCCTGTGTCCCCAGGGTCACCCCAAACTGGGCACTGACCCTGTCCCTGTGTCCCCAGGGTCACTGTCACCCCAAACTGGGCACTGACCCTGTCCCTGTGTCCCCAGTGTCACTGTCACCCCAAACTGGGCACTGACCCTGTCCCTGTGTCCCCAGGGTCACCCCAAACTGGGCACTGACCCTGTCCCTGTGTCCCCAGTGTCCCCAGTGTCACCCCAAACTGGGCACTGACCCTGTCCCTGTGTCCCCAGTGTCACCCCAAACTGGGCACTGACCCTGTCCCTGTGTCCCCAGTGTCCCCAGTGTCCCCCCAAACTGGGCACTGACCCTGTCCCTGTGTCCCCAGTGTCCCCAGTGTCCCCCCAAACTGGGCACTGACCCTGTCCCTGTGTCCCCAGTGTCACCCCAAACTGGGCACTGACCCTGTCCCTGTGTCCCCAGTGTCCCCAGTGTCACCCCAAACTGGGCACTGACCCTGTCCCTGTGTCCCCAGTGTCCCCAGTGTCCCCCCAAACTGGGCACTGACCCTGTCCCTGTGTCCCCAGTGTCACTGTCACCCCAAACTGGGCACTGACCCTGTCCCTGTGTCCCCAGGGTCACCCCAAACTGGGCACTGACCCTGGCCCTGTGTCCCAGGGTCACCCCAAACTGGGCACTGACCCTGTCCCTGTGTCCCCAGGGTCACTGTCACCCCAAACTGGGCACTGACCCTGTCCCTGTGTCCCCAGGGTCACCCCAAACTGGGCACTGACCCTGTCCCTGTGTCCCCAGTGTCCCCAGTGTCACCCCAAACTGGGCACTGACCCTGTCCTGTGTCCCCAGTGTCACCCCAAACTGGGCACTGACCCTGTCCCTGTGTCCCCAGGGTCACCCCAAACTGGGCACTGACCCTGTGTCCCCAGGGTCACCCCAAACTGGGCACTGACCCTGTCCCTGTGTCCCCAGTGTCACCCCAAACTGGGCACTGACCCTGTCCCTGTGTCCCCAGTGTCACCCCAAACTGGGCACTGACCCTGTCCCTGTGTCCCCAGTGTCACTGTCACCCCAAACTGGGCACTGACCCTGTCCCTGTGTCCCCAGTGTCACCTGTGTCACCCCAAACTGGGCACTGACCCTGTCCCTGTGTCCCCAGGGTCACCCCAAACTGGGCACTGACCCTGTCCCTGTGTCCCCAGTGTCACCCCAAACTGGGCACTGACCCTGTCCCTGTGTCCCCAGGGTCACCCCAAACTGGGCACTGACCCTGTCCCTGTGTCCCCCAGGGTCACCAGTGTCACCCCAAACTGGGCACTGACCCTGTCCCTGTGTCCCCAGGGTCACCCCAAACTGGGCACTGACCCTGTCCCTGTGTCCCCAGTGTCACTCCAAACTGGGCACTGACCCTGTCCCTGTGTCCCCAGTGTCACTGTCACCCCAAACTGGGCACTGACCCTGTCCCTGTGTCCCCAGTGTCACTGTCACCCCAAACTGGGCACTAACCCTGTCCCTGTGTCCCCAGTGTCACCCCAAACTGGGCACTGACCCTGTCCCTGTGTCCCCAGTGTCCCCAGGGTCACCCCAAACTGGGCACTGACCCTGTCCCTGTGTCCCCAGTGTCACCCCAAACTGGGCACTGACCCTGTCCCTGTGTCCCCAGGGTCACTGTCACCCCAAACTGGGCACTGACCCTGTCCCTGTGTCCCCAGGGTCACCAGTGTCACCCCAAACTGGGCACTGACCCTGTCCCTGTGTCCCCCAGTGTCACCCCAAACTGGGCACTGACCCTGTCCCTGTGTCCCCAGTGTCCCAGGGTCACCCCAAACTGGGCACTGACCCTGTCCCTGTGTCCCCAGTGTCACCCCAAACTGGGCACTGACCCTGTCCCTGTGTCCCCAGGGTCACTGTCACCCCAAAACTGGGCACTGACCCTGTCCCTGTGTCCCCAGGGTCACCAGTGTCACCCCAAACTGGGCACTGACCCTGTCCCTGTGTCCCCAGTGTCACTCCAAACTGGGCACTGACCCTGTCCCTGTGTCCCCAGTGTCACTGTCACCCCAAACTGGGCACTGACCCTGTCCCTGTGTCCCCAGGGTCACCCCAAACTGGGCACTGACCCTGTCCCTGTGTCCCCAGGGTCACTGTCACCCCAAACTGGGCACTGACCCTGTCCCTGTGTCCCCAGGGTCACCCCAAACTGGGCACTGACCCTGTCCCTGTGTCCCAGTGTCCCCAGGGTCACCCCAAACTGGGCACTGACCCTGTCCCCAGTGTCCCCAGGGTCACCCCAAACTGGGCACTGACCCTGTCCCTGTGTCCCCAGGGTCACTGTCACCCCAAACTGGGCACTGACCCTGTCCCTGTGTCCCCAGGGTCACCCCAAACTGGGCACTGACCCTGTCCCTGTGTCCCCAGTGTCACCCCAAACTGGGCACTGACCCTGTCCCTGTGTCCCCAGGGTCACTCCAAACTGGGCACTGACCCTGTCCCTGTGTCCCCAGGGTCACCAGGGTCACCCCAAACTGGGCACTGACCCTGTCCCTGTGTCCCCAATGTCACCCCAAACTGGCACTGACCCTGCCCCTGTGTCCCCAGGGTCACCCCAAACTGGGCACTGACCCTGTCCCTGTGTCCCCAGGGTCACTCCAAACTGGGCACTGACCCTGTCCCTGTGTCCCCAGGGTCACCAGGGTCACCCCAAACTGGGCACTGACCCTGTCCCTGTGTCCCCAGTGTCCCCAGTGTCACCCCAAACTGGGCACTGACCCTGTCCCTGTGTCCCCAGTGTCACCCCAAACTGGGCACTGACCCTGTCCCTGTGTCCCCTGTGTCACCCCAAACTGGGCACTGACCCTGTCCCTGTGTCCCCAGTGTCCCCCAGGGTCACCCCAAACTGGGCACTGACCCTGTCCCTGTGTCCCCAGGGTCACCCCAAACTGGGCACTGACCCTGTCCCTGTGTCCCCAGGGTCACCCCAAACTAGGAACCGACCCTGTCCCTGTGTCCCCAGTGTCCCCAGGTCACCCCAAACTGGGCACTGACCCTGTCCCCAGTGTCCCCAGGGTCACCCCAAACTGGGCACTGACCCTGTCCCCAGTGTCCCCAGGGTCACCCCAAACTGGGCACTGACCCTGGCCCTGTGTCCCCAGTGTCCCCAGGGTCACCCCAAACTGGGCACTGACCCTGGCCCTGTGTCCCCAGGGTCACCCCAAACTGGGCACTGACCCTGTCCCTGTGTCCCCAATGTCACCCCAAACTGGGCACTGACCCTGTCCCTGTGTCCCCAGGGTCACCCCAAACTGGGCACTGACCCTGTCCCTGTGTCCCCAGTGTCACCCCTGCCACCCCAAACTGGGCACTGACCCTGTCCTGTGTCCCCAGGGTCACCCCAAACTGGGCACTGACCCTGTCCCTGTGTCCCCAGGGTCACCCCAAACTGGGCACTGACCCTGTCCCTGTGTCACCAGTGTCCCCCCAAACTGGGCACTGACCCTGTCCCTGTGTCCCCAGTGTCACTGTCACCCCAAACTGGGCACTGACCCTGTCCCTGTGTCCCCAGTGTAACCCCAAACTGGGCACTGACCCTGTCCCTGTGTCCCCAGTGTCCCCAGGGTCACCCCAAACTGGGCACTGACCCTGTCCCTGTGTCCCCAGTGTCCCCAGTGTCACCCCAAACTGGGCACTGACCCTGTCCCTGTGTCCCCAGGGTCACCTCAAACTGGGCACTGACCCTGTCCCTGTGTCCCCAGTGTCACCCCAAACTGGGCACTGACCCTGTCCCTGTGTCCCCAGGGTCACCCCAAACTGGGCACTGACCCTGTCCCTGTGTCCCCAGTGTCACTGTCACCCCAAACTGGGCACTGACCCTGTCCCTGTGTCCCCTGTGTCCCAGTGTCACCCCAAACTGGGCACTGACCCTGTCCCTGTGTCCCCAGGGTCACCCCAAACTGGGCACTGACCCTGTCCCTGTGTCCCCAGGGTCACCCCAAACTGGGCACTGACCCTGTCCCTGTGTCCCCAGTGTCACCCCAAACTGGGCACTGACCCTGTCCCTGTGTCCCCAGGGTCACTGTCACCCCAAACTGGGCACTGACCCTGTCCCTGTGTCCCCAGTGTCCCCAGTGTCACCCCAAACTGGCACTGACCCTGTCCCTGTGTCCCCAGTGTCACCCCAAACTGGGCACTGACCCTGTCCCTGTGTCCCCAGTGTCACCCCAAACTGGGCACTGACCCTGTCCCTGTGTCCCCAGTGTCCCCAGTGTCACCCCAAACTGGGCACTGACCCTGGCCCTGTGTCCCCAGTGTCCCCAGTGTCACCCCAAACTGGGCACTGACCCTGTCCCTGTGTCCCCAGTGTCCCCAGTGTCCCCCCAAACTGGGCACTGACCCTGTCCCTGTGTCCCCAGTGTCACTGTCACCCCAAACTGGGCACTGACCCTGTCCCTGTGTCCCCAGGGTCACCCCAAACTGGGCACTGACCCTGGCCCTGTGTCCCCACTGTCACCCCAAACTGGGCACTGACCCTGTCCCTGTGTCCCCAGTGTCACCCCAAACTGGGCACTGACCCTGTCCCTGTGTCCCCAGTGTCCTCAGTGTCACCCCAAACTGGGCACTGACCCTGTCCCTGTGTCCCCAGGGTCACCCCAAACTGGGCACTGACCCTGTCCCTGTGTCCCCAGTGTCCCCAGGGTCACCCCAAACTGGGCACTGACCCTGTCCCTGTGTCCCCACTGTCACCCCAAACTGGGCACTGACCCTGTCCCTGTGTCCCCAGGGTCACTGTCACCCCAAACTGGGCACTGACCCTGTCCCTGTGTCCCCAGGGTCACCCCAAACTGGGCACTGACCCTGGCCCTGTGTCCCCAGGGTCACCCCAAACTGGGCACTGACCCTGGCCCTGTGTCCCCAGGGTCACCCCAAACTGGGCACTGACCCTGTCCCTGTGTCCCCAGTGTCCCCAGTGTCACCCCAAACTGGGCACTGACCCTGTCCCTGTGTCCCCAGGGTCACTGTCACCCCAAACTGGGCACTGACCCTGTCCCTGTGTCCCCAGGGTCACCCCAAACTGGGCACTGACCCTGGCCCTGTGTCCCCAGGGTCACCCCAAACTGGGCACTGACCCTGTCCCTGTGTCCCCAGTGTCACCCCAAACTGGGCACTGACCCTGTCCCTGTGTCCCCAGGGTCACCACTGCCACCCCAAACTGGGCACTGACCCTGTCCCTGTGTCCCCAGTGTCACCCCAAACTGGGCACTGACCCTGTCC